>NW_027594452.1:0-17489 GCF_964213995.1 Mustelus asterias | reverse complement strand
AGATGAGAGAGAGAGAGGAGGGGGGGAGAGAGTGAGGAGGGGGAGAGAGAGAGTGAGGAGGGGGAGGAGAGAGAGAGTGAGGAGGGGGGAGAGATGAGAGTTGAGTGAGGGGTGAAGGAGAGAGAGTGAGAGGGGGGAGAAAGAGAGAGAGAGGAGGGGGGAGAGAGAGTGAGGAGGGGGAGAGAGAGAGAGAGTGAGGAGGGGGGAGGGGGAGAGAGAGGAGGAGGGGGGAGAGGGAGAGAGGGGGGAGAGAGAGAGGAGGGGGGGAGAGAGAGTGAGGAGGGGGGAGAGAGAGAGAGAGAGCGCGAGGGGGGGGTGGAGAGGAAGTGGACCCAGGAATGAAGTGTACAGTAATGTTTGTCCGGTGTGCCTTACATTGAATTGTGTGTGTGTGTCTCTGTGTGTGTCTCTGTGTGTGTGTGTGTGTGTGTGTGTGTGTGTGTATGTCTCTGTGTCTGAGTGTGTGTGTGTGTGTCTGTGTGTGTGTGTATGTCTCTGTGTCTGAGTGTGTGTGTGTGTGTGTATGTGTCTGTGTGTGTGTGTCTCCGGTGTGTGTGTGTGTGTGTCCCCGGTGTGTGTGTGTGTGTGTCCCCGGTGTGTGTGTGTGTGTCCCCGGTGTGTGTGTGTGTGTCCCCGGTGTGTGTGTGTGTGTGTGTCCCCGGTGTGTGTGTGTGTGTCCCCGGTGTGTGTGTGTGTGTGTGTGTCCCCGGTGTGTGTGTGTGTGTGTCCCCGGTGTGTGTGTGTGTGTCCCCGGTGTGTGTGTGTGTGTCCCCGGTGTGTGTGTGTGTGTGTCCCCGGTGTGTGTGTGTGTGTCCCCGGTGTGTGTGTGTGTGTCCCCGGTGTGTGTGTGTGTGTGTGTCCCCGGTGTGTGTGTGTGTGTCCCCGGTGTGTGTGTGTGTGTGTGTCCCCGGTGTGTGTGTGTGTGTGTCCCCGGTGTGTGTGTGTGTGTGTGTCCCCGGTGTGTGTGTGTGTGTGTGTGTGTGTCCCCGGTGTGTGTGTGTGTGTCCCCGGTGTGTGTGTGTGTGTCCCCGGTGTGTGTGTGTGTGTCCCCGGTGTGTGTGTGTGTGTGTGTGTCCCCGGTGTGTGTGTGTGTGTGTGTCCCCGGTGTGTGTGTGTGTGTGTGTCCCCGGTGTGTGTGTGTGTGTCCCCGGTGTGTGTGTGTGTGTGTATCCCCGGTGTGTGTGTGTGTGTCCCCGGTGTGTGTGTGTGTGTGTGTCCCCGGTGTGTGTGTGTGTGTCCCCGGTGTGTGTGTGTGTGTGTGTCCCCGGTGTGTGTGTGTGTGTGTGTCCCCGGTGTGTGTGTGTGTGTCCCCGGTGTGTGTGTGTGTGTGTCCCCGGTGTGTGTGTGTGTGTCCCCGGTGTGTGTGTGTGTGTCCCCGGTGTGTGTGTGTGTGTCGTGTGTGTGTGTCCCCGGTGTGTGTGTGTGTGTCCCCGGTGTGTGTGTGTGTGTGTCCCCGGTGTGTGTGTGTGTGTCCCCGGTGTGTGTGTGTGTGTGTGTGTCCCCGGTGTGTGTGTGTGTCCCCGGTGTGTGTGTGTGTCCCCGGTGTGTGTGTGTGTGTGTCCCCGGTGTGTGTGTGTGTGTCCCCGGTGTGTGTGTGTGTCCCCGGTGTGTGTGTGTGTGTCCCGGTGTGTGTGTGTGTGTGTCCCCGGTGTGTGTGTGTGTGTGTGTCCCCGGTGTGTGTGTGTGTGTGTGTCCCCGTGTGTGTGTGTGTGTCCCCGGTGTGTGTGTGTGTGTGTCCCCGGTGTGTGTGTGTGTGTCCCCGGTGTGTGTGTGTGTGTCCCCGGTGTGTGTGTGTGTGTCCCCGGTGTGTGTGTGTGTGTCCCCGGTGTGTGTGTGTGTGTGTCCCCGGTGTGTGTGTGTGTGTGTGTCCCCGGTGTGTGTGTGTGTGTCCCCGGTGTGTGTGTGTGTGTGTGTCCCCGGTGTGTGTGTGTGTGTGTCCCCGGTGTGTGTGTGTGTGTGTGTCCCCGGTGTCTGTGTGTGTGTGTCCCCGGTGTGTGTGTGTGTGTCCCCGGTGTGTGTGTGTGTCCCCGGTGTGTGTGTGTGTCCCCGGTGTGTGTGTGTGTCCCCGGTGTGTGTGTGTGTGTGTCCCCGGTGTGTGTGTGTGTGTGTCCCCGGTGTGTGTGTGTGTGTGTGTGTGTCCCGGTGTGTGTGTGTGTGTCCCCGGTGTGTGTGTGTGTGTGTGTGTGTGTCCCCGGTGTGTGTGTGTGTGTGTGTCCCCGGTGTGTGTGTGTGTGTCCCCGGTGTGTGTGTGTGTCCCCGGTGTGTGTGTGTGTGTGTGTGTGTGTGTCCCCGGTGTGTGTGTGTGTCCCCGGTGTGTGTGTGTGTCCCCGGTGTGTGTGTGTGTGTGTGTGTGTCCCCGGTGTGTGTGTGTGTGTGTGTCCCCGGTGTGTGTGTGTGTCCCCGGTGTGTGTGTGTGTCCCCGGTGTGTGTGTGTGTGTCCCCGGTGTGTGTGTGTGTCCCCGGTGTGTGTGTGTGTGTCCCCGGTGTGTGTGTGTGTGTCCCCGGTGTGTGTGTGTGTGTGTGTCCCCGGGTGTGTGTGTGTGTGTGTCCCCGGTGTGTGTGTGTTGTCCCCGGTGTGTGTGTGTGTGTGTGTCCCCGGTGTGTGTGTGTGTGTGTCCCCGGTGTGTGTGTGTGTCCCCGTGTGTGTGTGTGTCCCCGGTGTGTGTGTGTGTGTGTCCCCGGTGTGTGTGTGTGTGTGTCCCCGGTGTGTGTGTGTGTCCCCGGTGTGTGTGGTGTGTCCCCGGTGTGTGTGTGTGTGTCCCCGGTGTGTGTGTGTGTGTGTGTCCCCGGTGTGTGTGTGTGTGTGTCCCCGGTGTGTGTGTGTGTGTGTGTCCCCGGTGTGTGTGTGTGTTGTGTGTCCCCGGTGTGTGTGTGTGTGTGTCCCCGGTGTGTGTGTGTGTGTCCCCGGTGTGTGTGTGTGTGTGTGTGTGTGTGTGTGTGTCCCCGGTGTGTGTGTGTGTCCCCGGTGTGTGTGTGTGTGTGTGTGTCCCCGGTGTGTGTGTGTGTGTGTCCCCGGTGTGTGTGTGTGTGTCCCCGGTGTGTGTGTGTGTGTCCCCGGTGTGTGTGTGGTGTGTGTCCCCGGTGTGTGTGTGTGTGTGTGTCCCCGGTGTGTGTGTGTGTGTGTGTCCCCGGTGTGTGTGTGTGTGTGTCCCCGGTGTGTGTGTGTGTGTCCCCGGTGTGTGTGTGTGTGTGTGTGTGTGTGTGTGTGTCCCCGGTGTGTGTGTGTGTCCCCGGTGTGTGTGTGTGTGTCCCCGGTGTGTGTGTGTGTCCCCGGTGTGTGTGTGTGTGTGTCCCCGTGTGTGTGTGTGTGTGTGTGTCCCCGGTGTGTGTGTGTGTGTGTCCCCGGTGTGTGTGTGTGTGTGTCCCCGGTGTGTGTGTGTGTGTGTGTCCCCGGTGTGTGTGTGTGTGTGTGTCCCCGGTGTGTGTGTGTGTGTGTCCCCGGTGTGTGTGTGTGTGTGTGTCCCCGGTGTGTGTGTGTGTGTCCCCGGGTGTGTGTGTGTGTGTGTGTCCCCGGTGTGTGTGTGTGTCCCCGGTGTGTGTGTGTGTGTGTGTGTGTCCCCGGTGTGTGTGTGTGTGTCCCCGGTGTGTGTGTGTGTGTGTGTCCCCGGTGTGTGTGTGTGTGTGTGTGTCCCCGGTGTGTGTGTGTGTGTGTCCCGGTGTGTGTGTGTGTGTGTCCCCGGTGTGTGTGTGTGTGTGTGTCCCCGGTGTGTGTGTGTGTGTGTGTGTCCCCGGTGTGTGTGTGTGTGTGTCCCCGGTGTGTGTGTGTGTGTCCCGGTGTGTGTGTGTGTGTGTGTGTCCCCGGTGTGTGTGTGTGTGTCCCGGTGTGTGTGTGTGTGTGTGTCCCCGGTGTGTGTGTGTGTGTCCCCGGTGTGTGTGTGTGTGTGTCCCCGGTGTGTGTGTGTGTGTGTGTGTGTCCCCGGTGTGTGTGTGTGTGTGTCCCCGGTGTGTGTGTGTGTGTGTCCCCGGTGTGTGTGTGTGTCCCCGGTGTGTGTGTGTGTCCCCGGTGTGTGTGTGTGTCCCCGGTGTGTGTGTGTGTGTCCGTGTGTGTGTGTGTGTGTGTGTGTGTGTGTGTCCCCGGTGTGTGTGTGTGTGTGTGTCCCCGGTGTGTGTGTGTGTGTGTGTGTCCCCGGTGTGTGTGTGTGTCCCCGGTGTGTGTGTGTGTGTGTGTCCCCGGTGTGTGTGTGTGTGTGTGTCCCCGGTGTGTGTGTGTGTGTGTCCCCGGTGTGTGTGTGTGTGTGTGTGTGGTGTGTGTGTGTCCCCGGTGTGTGTGTGTGTCCCCGGTGTGTGTGTGTGTCCCCGGTGTGTGTGTGTGTGTCCCCAGTGTGTGTGTGTGTGTGTGTGTGTGTGTGTGTCCCCGTGTGTGTGTGTGTGTGTGTCCCCGGTGTGTGTGTGTGTCCCCGGTGTGTGTGTGTGTGTCCCCGGTGTGTGTGTGTGTGTCCCCGGTGTGTGTGTGTGTGTGTCCCCGGTGTGTGTGTGTGTCCCCGGTGTGTGTGTGTGTCCCCGGTGTGTGTGTGTGTGTGTCCCCGGTGTGTGTGTGTGTGTGTGTCCCCGGTGTGTGTGTGTGTGTCCCCGGTGTGTGTGTTGTGTGTGTCCCCGGTGTGTGTGTGTGTGTCCCCGGTGTGTGTGTGTGTGTCCCCGGTGTGTGTGTGTGTGTGTGTCCCCGGTGTGTGTGTGTGTGTGTGTGTCCCCGGTGTGTGTGTGTGTGTGTGTGTCCCCGGTGTGTGTGTGTGTGTGTGTCCCCGGTGTGTGTGTGTGTGTGTGTGTGTGTGTGTCCCCGGTGTGTGTGTGTGTGTGTGTGTGTGTGTGTGTCCCCGGTGTGTGTGTGTGTGTGTGTGTGTGTGTCCCCGGTGTGTGTGTGTGTGTCCCCGGTGTGTGTGTGTGTGTCCCCGGTGTGTGTGTGTGTGTCCCCTGTGTGTGTGTGTGTGTGTGTCCCCGGTGTGTGTGTGTGTGTGTCCCCGGTGTGTGTGTGTGTGTGTCCCCGGTGTGTGTGTGTGTGTGTGTCCCCGGTGTGTGTGTGTGTGTGTGTCCCCGGTGTGTGTGTGTGTGTGTGTCCCCGGTGTGTGTGTGTGTGTCCCCGGTGTGTGTGTGTGTGTGTCCCCGGTGTGTGTGTGTGTGTGTGGTGTGTGTCCCCGGTGTGTGTGTGTGTGTCCCCGGTGTGTGTGTGTGTGTGTGTCCCCGGTGTGTGTGTGTGTGTCCCCGGTGTGTGTGTGTCCCCGGTGTGTGTGTGTGTGTGTGTCCCCGGTGTGTGTGTGTGTCCCCGGTGTCTGTGTGTGTGTGTCCCCGGTGTGTGTGTGTGTGTGTGTGTGTGTGTGTGTGTGTGTCCCCGGTGTGTGTGTGTGTGTCCCCGGTGTGTGTGTGTGTCCCCGGTGTGTGTGTGTGTCCCCGGTGTGTGTGTGTGTGTGTGTGTGTGTGTGTGTGTGTGTGTCCCCCGGTGTGTGTGTGTGTGTGTCCCCGGTGTGTGTGTGTGTGTGTGTGTGTGTGTGTGTGTGTGTGTGTGTGTCCCCGGTGTGTGTGTGTCCCCGGTGTGTGTGTGTGTCCCCGGTGTGTGTGTGTGTGTCCCCGGTGTGTGTGTGTGTGTGTGTGTGTGTGTGTGTGTCCCCGGTGTGTGTGTGTGTGTGTCCCCGGTGTGTGTGTGTGTCCCCGGTGTGTGTGTGTGTCCCCGGTGTGTGTGTGTGTGTGTGTGTGGTGTGTGTGTGTGTGTGTGTGTCCCCGGTGTGTGTGTGTGTGTGTGTCCCCGGTGTGTGTGTGTGTGTGTCCCCGGTGTGTGTGTGTGTGTGTGTCCCCGGTGTGTGTGTGTGTGTGTGTCCCCGGTGTGTGTGTGTGTGTCCCCCGGTGTGTTGTGTGTGTGTGTCCCCGGTGTGTGTGTGTGTGTGTGTCCCCGGTGTGTGTGTGTGTCCCCGGTGTGTGTGTGTGTCCCGGTGTGTGTGTGTGTGTGTGTGTGTGTGTGTGTGTCCCCGGTGTGTGTGTGTGTGTGTCCCCGGTGTGTGTGTGTGTCCCCGGTGTGTGTGTGTGTCCCCGGTGTGTGTGTGTGTGTGTGTGTGTGTGTGTGTCCCCGGTGTGTGTGTGTGTGTGTCCCCGGTGTGTGTGTGTGTGTGTGTGTGTGTGTGTGTGTGTGTGTGTCCCCGGTGTGTGTGTGTGTGTGTCCCCGGTGTGTGTGTGTGTGTCCCCGGTGTGTGTGTGTGTGTCCCCGGTGTGTGTGTGTCCCCGGTGTGTGTGTGTGTGTCCCCGGTGTGTGTGTGTGTGTCCCCGGTGTGTGTGTGTGTCCCCGGTGTGTGTGTGTGTGTGTCCCCGGTGTGTGTGTGTGTCCCCGGTGTGTGTGTGTGTGTCCCCGGTGTGTGTGTGTCCCCGGTGTGTGTGTGTGTGTCCCCGGTGTGTGTGTGTGTCCCCGGTGTGTGTGTGTGTCCCCGGTGTGTGTGTGCCCCCGGTGTGTGTGTGTGTGTGTCCCCGGTGTGTGTGTGTGTGTCCCCGGTGTGTGTGTGTGTGTCCCCGGTGTGTGTGTGTGTGTCCCCGGTGTGTGTGTGTGTGTCCCCGGTGTGTGTGTGTGTGTCCCCGGTGTGTGTGTGTGTCCCCGGTGTGTGTGTGTCCCCGGTGTGTGTGTGTGTGTGTGTCCCCGGTGTGTGTGTGTGTGTGTGTCCCCGGTGTGTGTGTGTGTGTGTGTCCCCGGTGTGTGTGTGTGTGTGTCCCCGGTGTGTGTGTGTGTGTGTGTGTGTGTGTCCCCGGTGTGTGTGTGTGTGTGTCCCCGGTGTGTGTGTGTCCCCGGTGTGTGTGTGTGTGTGTGTGTCCCCGGTGTGTGTGTGTGTGTGTGTCCCCGGTGTGTGTGTGTGTGTGTGTCCCCGGTGTGTGTGTGTGTGTGTGTCCCCGGTGTGTGTGTGTGTGTGTCCCCGGTGTGTGTGTGTGTGTGTGTGTGTGTGTGTGTCCGGTGTGTGTGTGTGTGTGTCCCCGGTGTGTGTGTGTGTGTGTGTGTGTCCCCGGTGTGTGTGTGTGTGTGTCCCCGGTGTGTGTGTGTCCCCGGTGTGTGTGTGTGTGTGTCCCCGGTGTGTGTGTGTGTGTGTCCCCGGTGTGTGTGTGTGTGTGTCCCCGGTGTGTGTGTGTGTCCCCGGTGTGTGTGTGTGTGTGTGTGTGTGTGTGTCCCCGGTGTGTGTGTGTGTGTCCCCGGTGTGTGTGTGTGTGTGTGTGTGTGTGTGTCCCCGGTGTGTGTGTGTCCCCGGTGTGTGTGTGTGTGTGTGTGTGTGTCCCCGGTGTGTGTGTGTGTGTCCCCGGTGTGTGTGTGTGTGTGTCCCCGGTGTGTGTGTGTGTGTGTGTCCCCGGTGTGTGTGTGTGTGTGTGTGTCCCCGGTGTGTGTGTGTGTGTGTGTGTCCCCGGTGTGTGTGTGTGTGTGTGTCCCCGGTGTGTGTGTGTGTCCCCGGTGTGTGTGTGTGTGTGTGTCCCCGGTGTGTGTGTGTGTCCCCGGTGTGTGTGTGTGTGTCCCCGGTGTGTGTGTGTGTGTCCCCGGTGTGTGTGTGTGTGTCCCCGGTGTGTGTGTGTGTGTGTGTCCCCGGTGTGTGTGTGTGTGTGTGTCCCCGGTGTGTGTGTGTGTCCCCGGTGTGTGTGTGTGTGTGTGTCCCCGGTGTGTGTGTGTGTGTGTCCCCGGTGTGTGTGTGTGTGTGTGTCCCCGGTGTGTGTGTGTGTGTGTGTCCCCGGTGTGTGTGTGTGTGTGTGTCCCCGGTGTGTGTGTGTGTGTGTGTCCCCGGTGTGTGTGTGTGTGTGTGTCCCCGGTGTGTGTGTGTGTGTGTGTCCCCGGTGTGTGTGTGTGTGTGTGTCCCCGGTGTGTGTGTGTGTGTGTGTCC
Organism: Mustelus asterias; assembly: GCF_964213995.1. NCBI lineage: Eukaryota > Metazoa > Chordata > Chondrichthyes > Carcharhiniformes > Triakidae > Mustelus > Mustelus asterias. Next base: position 9,663 of record NW_027594452.1, on the reverse strand, counting down.
CCGGTGTGTGTGTGTGTGTGTGTCCCCGGTGTGTGTGTGTGTGTCCCCGGTGTGTGTGTGTGTGTCCCCGGTGTGTGTGTGTGTGTGTGTCCCCGGTGTGTGTGTGTGTGTGTGTCCCCGGTGTGTGTGTGTGTCCCCGGTGTGTGTGTGTGTCCCCGGTGTGTGTGTGTGTGTGTGTGTGTGTGTGTGTGTCCCCGGTGTGTGTGTGTGTCCCCGGTGTGTGTGTGTGTGTGTGTCCCTGTGTGTGTGTGTGTGTGTGTCCCCAGTGTGTGTGTGTGTCCCCGGTGTGTGTGTGTGTGTCCGGTGTGTGTGTGTGTGTCCGGTGTGTGTATGTGTGTGTGTGTGTCCCCAGTGTGTGTGTGTCCCTGTGTGTGTGTGTGTGTCCCTGGGTGTCTCTCCCCGGCCCTGAGCTAAGCTGAATCCTGTGTGTGTGTGTCCAGCACGTGTTTGTGAAGCAGGACAGGCCGCAGACTGTCATCATGGACCTGATCCAGAGAACCAAGGACGCCGTCCGCGAACTGGACAACCTGCAGTATCGCAAGATGAAGAAAATCCTCTTCCAGGAAACTCGCAACGGCCCTGCCACCGAGACCCAGGAGGACGATGAGGTGAGGCTGATTCCTCACCCCCCACAGAGTGACACAACCTCACTCACACTCTCTCTACCCTCTCTCTGTGCTGTGTGTGTACCCGAGACCCTCACTCTCTCACTGTGTGTGTGTGTGTGTGTGTGTGTGTATATACCCCAGACACCCACTCACACTCTCTCTACCCTCTCCCTGTGCTGTGTGTGTACCCGAGACCCTCACTCTCTCACTGTGTGTGTGTGTGTGTGTGTGTATACCCCAGACACCCACTCACACTCTCTCCCCCCACCTCCCTGTGCTGTGTGTGAACCCGGGACCCTCACTCTCTCACTGTGTGTGTGTGTGTATATACCCCAGACACCCACTCACACTCTCTCTACCCTCTCCCTGTGCTGTGTGTGTACCCGAGACCCTCACTCTCTCACTGTGTGTGTGTGTGTGTGTGTGTATACCCCAGACACCCACTCACACTCTCTCCCCCCACCTCCCTGTGCTGTGTGTGTACCCGAGACCCTCACTCTCTCACTGTGTGTGTGTGTGTGTGTGTGTGTGTGTGTGTGTGTATACCCCAGACACTCACTCACACTCTCTCCCCCCACCTCCCTCTGCTGTGTGTGTACCCGAGACCCTCACTCTCTCACTGTGTGTGTGGTGTGTGTGTATACCCCAGACACTCACTCACACTCTCTCTACCCTCTCCCTGTGCTGTGTGTGAACCCGGGACCCTCACTCTCTCACTGTGTGTGTGTGTGTGTGTATATACCCCAGACACCCACTCACACTCTCTCCCCCCACCTCCCTGTGCTGTGTGTGTACCCGAGACCCTCACTCTCTCACTGTGTGTGTGTGTGTGTATACCCCAGACACTCGCTCACACTCTCTCCCCCCACCTCCCTGTGCTGTGTGTGTACCCGGGACCCTCACTCTCTCACTGTGTGTGTGTGTGTGTGTGTGTATACCCCAGACACTCACTCACACTCTCTCCCCCCACCTCCCTGTGCTGTGTGTGTACCCGAGACCCTCACTCTCTCACTGTGTGTGTGTGTGTGTGTGTGTGTGTATACCCCAGACACCCACTCACACTCTCTCTACCCTCTCCCTGTGCTGTGTGTGTACCCGGGACCCTCACTCTCTCACTGTGTGTGTGTGTGTGTGTGTATACCCCAGACACTCACTCACACTCTCTCCCCCCACCTCCCTGTGCTGTGTGTGTACCCGGGACCCTCACTCTCTCACTGTGTGTGTGTGTGTGTGTGTATATACCCCAGACACCCACTCACGCTCTCTCTACCCTCTCCCTGTGCTGTGTGTGTACCCGGGACCCTCACTCTCTCACTGTGTGTGTGGTGTGTGTGTATACCCCAGACACCCACTCACACTCTCTCTACCCTCTCCCTGTGCTGTGTGTGTACCCGAGACCCTCACTCTCTCACTGTGTGTGTGTGTGTGTGTGTGTGTATACCCCAGACACTCACTCACACTCTCTCCCCCCACCTCCCTGTGCTGTGTGTGAACCCGGGACCCTCACTCTCACTGTGTGTGTGTGTGTGTGTGTGTATATACCCCAGACACCCACTCACACTCTCTCCCCCCACCTCCCTGTGCTGTGTGTGTACCCGGGACCCTCACTCTCTCACTGTGTGTGTGTGTGTGTGTGTGTATACCCCAGACACTCGCTCACACTCTCTCCCCCCACCTCCCTGTGCTGTGTGTGTACCCGGGACCCTCACTCTCTCACTGTGTGTGTGTGTGTGTATACCCCAGACACCCACTCACACTCTCTCTACCCTCTCCCTGTGCTGTGTGTGTACCCGAGACCCTCACTCTCTCACTGTGTGTGTGTGTGTGTGTGTGTGTGTATATACCCCAGACACCCACTCACGCTCTCTCTACCCTCTCCCTGTGCTGTGTGTGTACCCGGGACCCTCACTCTCTCACTGTGTGTGTGGTGTGTGTGTATACCCCAGACACCCACTCACACTCTCTCTACCCTCTCCCTGTGCTGTGTGTGTACCCGGGACCCTCACTCTCTCACTGTGTGTGTGTGTGCGTATACCCCAGACACTCACTCACACTCTCTCTACCCTCTCCCTGTGCTGTGTGTGTACCCGAGACCCTCACTCTCTCACTGTGTGTGTGTGTGTGTGTGTGTATATACCCCAGACACCCACTCACACTCTCTCCCCCCACCTCCCTGTGCTGTGTGTGTACCCGGGACCCTCACTCTCTCACTGTGTGTGTGTGTGTGTGTGTGTGTATATACCCCAGACACTCACTCACACTCTCTCCCCCCACCTCCCTGTGCTGTGTGTGTACCCGGGACTCTCACTCTCTCACTGTGTGTGTGTGTGTGTGTGTGTGTGTATACCCCAGACACTCACTCACACTCTCTCTACCCTCTCCCTGTGCTGTGTGTGTACCCGGGACCCTCACTCTCTCACTGTGTGTGTGTGTGTGTGTGTGTATACCCCAGACACCCACTCACACTCTCTCTACCCTCTCCCTGTGCTGTGTGTGTACCCGGGACCCTCACTCTCTCACTGTGTGTGTGTATATACCCCAGACACTCACTCATGCTCTCTCTACCCTCTCCCTGTGCTGTGTGTGTACCCGAGACCCTCACTCTCTCACTGTGTGTGTGTGTGTGTGTGTGTGTATACCCCAGACACTCACTCACACTCTCTCCCCCCACCTCCCTGTGCTGTGTGTGTACCCGGGACCCTCACTCTCTCACTGTGTGTGTGTGTGTGTGTGTATACCCCAGACACCCACTCACACTCTCTCTACCCTCTCCCTGTGCTGTGTGTGTACCCGGGACCCTCACTCTCTCACTGTGTGTGTGTGTGTGTGTGTGTGTGTGTGTGTGTGTATATACCCCAGACACCCACTCACACTCTCTCTACCCTCTCCCTGTGCTGTGTGTGTACCCGGGACCCTCACTCTCTCACTGTGTGTGTGAATTTTGTGTTAAAAATCGGAGGGTTTTTTTCCCAAAACCGGAAGTAGACCCAGGAGAAGCCTGGGAAGGTTTTTGGAGGGTTTAAAAGCAGGCCGCACTTTTGAGCGGGCAGCGTCTGGAGCGGGCAGTGGAGTGAGCAGGGAGCAGAGTGCGAGCTGTAAGGGCTTTGGCTCACCGGGCTTCGGCGGAGGCGAGGAAGGTTGTTTTTCTTCTGTTCTCCCCCCCTTTTTGTTTGATCTTCCGAAAACTAAAAGGACATGGCAGGTATGAGTGGGAGGCCAGTATACTGCATTCGGTGTGAGATGTGGGAGTTCCTGGAGACAACTTGCCTCCCGGAAGTCCATATCTGTGCCAGATGTGTGGAACTGCAACTCCTGAGGGACCGTGTAAGGGAGCTGGAGCTGAGGCTCGATGAACTCAGTTGAGTTAGGGAAAATGAGAGAGTAATAGATAAAAGTTATAGTCAGGTAGTGACACCAGGGTCTCGGAAGGAAGACACGTGGGTCACAGTTAGGAGGGGTAATAGTCAGAAGGGTGATTTGCCAGAAAGTACCCCAGTGGCAGTCTCCCATAAAAGAAAGGGATGGGCAACAGATGGGAGAAGGGAAGGGAGTGAGCAGTCTGTGGAGGGATCCCCTGTGGTTGTCCCCCTCCAAAATAGGTATATTGTTTTGGATTCTGTGGAGGGGGATGACCCTCCAGGGGTAAGCCACGAGGACCAGATCGCCTCCACGGAGACAGGCTCAGGGGTCCGGAAGGGAAAGAAGGGGTTTAGGAGAGCGATAGGTGTGGGGGACGCAATGGTTAGAGGCACGGACAGGCGCTTCTGTGGGAGTGAACGAGACTCCAGGATAGTAGTCTGCCTCCCTGGTGCCGGGGTACTGGATGTCTCCGAGAGGGTAGGAAGCATATTTAAAAAGGGAAGGTAATCAAACGGATGTAATTGTACACATTGGTGGAAATGATGTAGGTAGGAAGAGCAGGGGGGCCATACGAGAGAAATTCAGGGAGTTGGGTGCTAGGCTAAAAAGTAAGACCTCCAGGGTAGCAATCTCTGGACTGCTCCCGGTGTCTAGTGCAAGTGAGGCTCGGAACAGGGAGATTCTACAGTTGAACGCGTGGCTAAAGGACTGGTGCAAGAGGGAGGGTTTTAAATTCATAGATAACTGGGAAATCTTCAAGTCAGGATGGCAACTGTACAGAAAGGATGGGTTACACCTTAACTGGAAGGGAGCAAATATCCTGGCTGGGAGTTTTGCGAGAGTGTTTCGGCAGGAGTTAAACTAGTTTACCCTGTACGTTCTACTTTGTTTTATCTTTCCAAAGTGCAATATCTCACACTTGTCTGCGTTAAATTCCGTTTGCCATTTTTCAGCCCATTTTTCTCGTTGGTCCAAATCCCTCTGCCAGCTTTAAAAACCTTCCTCACTGTCCACTACACCTCCAATCTTTGTATCATCAGCAAACTTGCTGAAGGTTTACCAGGATGTTGCCTGGTACGGAGGGTCTTAGCGATGAGGAGAGATTGGGTAAACTGGGGTTGTTCTCCTTGGAAAGACAGAGAATGAGGGGAGATCTAATAGAGGTATACAAGATTGTGAAGGGTATAGATAGGGTGAACAGTGGGAAGCTTTTTCCCAGGTCGGAGGTGACGATCACGAGGGGTCACGGGCTCAAGGTGAGAGGGGCGAAGTATAACTCAGATATCAGAGGGATGTTTTTTACACAGAGGGTGGTGGGGGCCTGGAATGCGCTGCCAAGTAGGGTGGTGGAGGCAGGCACGCTGACATCGTTTAAGACTTAACTGGATAGTCACATGAGCAGCCTGGGAATGGAGGGATACAAACGATTGGTCGAGTTGGACCAAGGAGCGGCACAGGCTTGGAGGGCCGAAGGGCCTGTTTCCTGTGCTGTATTGTTCTGTGTGTGTGTGAATATCTACACCCCAGGCCCTGACGCTCTCTCTCTCTCTCTGCTGCAGGATCTGGATGGCTGTGTTGGCCGCACAGGGACGATAAACAGTGTTGAAAGCAGTCACTCAGTCCCCAGCATGTCAATCAGTGCCAGCAGTCAAAGCAGCAGTGTTAACAGCCTCGCCGACGCCTCCGACGACAACAGTGAGATCGCCATGATGCAAGAGGGGGATCACACGGTTACTTCCAACAGCTCAGTGATCCACCTGCGGCCGGTACGTACCCCGGGGGGATCACACGGTCACTATTAACAGCTCAGTGATCCACCTGCGGTCAGTACGTACCCCGGGGGGATCACACGGTCACTATTAACAGCTCTGTGATCCACTGCGGTCAGTACGTACCCCGGGGGGATCACACGGTCACTATTAACAGCTCAGTGATCCACCTGCGGCCGGTACGTACCCCGGGGGGATCACACGGTCACTATTAACAGCTTCTGTGATCTACTGCGGTCAGTACGTACCCCGGGGGGATCACACGGTTACTTCCAACAGCTCAGTGATCCACCTGCGGCCGGTACGTACCCCGGGGGGATCACACAGTCACTATTAACAGCTCTGTGATCCACCTGCGGTCAGTACGTACCCCGGGGGGATCACACGGTCACTTTTAACAGCTCTGTGATCCACTGCAGTCAGTACGTACCCCGGGGGGATCACACAGTCACTATTAACAGCTCTGTGATCCACCTGCGGCCGGTACGTACCCCGGGGGATCACACGGTCACTATTAACAGCTCTGTGATCTACTGCGGTCAGTACGTACCCCGGGGGGATCACACGGTCACTTTTAACAGCTCAGTGATCCACCTGCGGCCGGTAGGTACCCCGGGGGGATCACACGGTCACTATTAACAGCTCTGTGATCCACTGCAGTCAGTACGTACCCCGGGGGGATCACACGGTCACTATTAACAGCTCAGTGATCCACCTGCGGCCGGTACGTACCCCGGGGGGATCACACGGTCACTATTAACAGCTCTGTGATCTACTGCGGTCAGTACGTACCCCGGGGGGATCACACGGTCACTATTAACAGCTCAGTGATCCACCTGCGGCCGGTACGTACCCCGGGGGGATCACACGGTCACTATTAACAGCTCAGTGATCCACCTGCGGCCGGTACGTACCCCGGGGGGATCACACGGTCACTATTAACAGCTCAGTGATCTACTGCGGTCAGTACGTACCCCGGGGGGATCACACGGTCACTTTTAACAGCTCTGTGATCCACTGCAGTCAGTACGTACCCCGGGGGGATCACACGGTCACTATTAACAGCTCTGTGATCTACTGCGGTCAGTACGTACCCCGGGGGGATCACACGGTCACTTTTTACAGCTCTGTGATCCACTGCAGTCGCTATGTACCTGGGGGGAGGGAGGGGGGGTTGCGGGGAGGGGGGAGGGCGGGGGGTTGCGGGGAGGGAGGGGGGTTGCGGGGAGGGGGGAGGGAGGGGGGTTGCGGGGAGGGAGGGGGTTGCGGGGAGGGAGGGATGTTGCGGGGAGGAGGCAGGGTTGAGACACTAACTGGAAGATCCACCTGTGGTCAGTCTGTAGCGGGGGGGAGAGGGGAGTAAGGGGTCACTGTGTGATTGGTCAGTGTTCAGGGAGAGTGGATCACTCGATCACTGTGTGATTGGTCAGGAGCAGATTTCCACTCTCCTGACGAAGGAGCAGCGCTCCGAAAGCTCGTGTGGCTTTTGCTACCAAATAAACCTGTTGGACTTTAACCTGGTGTTGTTAAACTTCTTACTGTGTTTACCCCAGTCCAACGCCGGCATCTCCACATCATGGATGGTCAGTATTCAGGGAGAGTCGATCACTCGGTCACGGTGTGATTGGTCAGTGTTCAGGGAGAGTGGATCACTCGGTCACTGTGATAGGTCATAGAACATAGAACATAGAACATTACAGCGCAGAACAGGCCCTTCGGCCCACGATGTTGCACCGACCAGTTAAAAAAAAAAAACTGTGGATAGGGGATCACTCGGTCACTGTGATCTCCCAGTGTTTGGGACAGTGGGTCACTTGGTCACTAATTGATCAGTGTTGGCACAGTGGATCACTCGATCACTGTGAGTGATCAGTGTTTGGGACAGTGGATCACCCAGTCACTGTGGTTGGTCAGTGTTTGGGACAGTGGGTCACTTGGTCACTAATTGGTAAGTGTTGGCACAGTGGATCACTCGATCACTATGAGTGATCAGTGTTTGGGACAGTGGATCACCCAGTCACTGTGATTGGTCAGTGTTGGGGACAGTGGACCACTCTGTCCGTGTGCAGGGAGAGTGGATCACTCGGTCACTGTGATTGGTCAGTGTTTGGGACAGCGGATCACTCGGTCACTGTGATTGGTCAGTGTCTGGGACAGTGGATCACTCGGTCACTGTGATTGGTCAGTGTCTGGGACAGTGGATCACTCGGTCACTGTGATTGGTCAGTGTTTGGGACAGTAGATCACTGGGTCACTCTGATTGATCAGTGTTTGGGACAGTGGATCACTCGGTCACTGTGATTGGTCAGTGTTTGGGAAAGTGGATCACTCGGTCACTGTGATTGGTCTGTGTATGGGACAGTGGATCACTGGGTCACTCTGATTGGTCAGTGTTTGGGATTGTGGATCACCCAGTCACTGTGATTGGTCAGTGTTTGGGACAGTGGATCACTCGGTCACTGTGATTGGTCAGTGTTTGGGAGAGTGGATCACTCGGTCACTGTGATTGGTCAGTGTCTGGGACAGTGGATCACTCGGTCACTGTGATTGGTCAGTGTTTGGGACAGTAGATCACTCGGTCACTATGAGTGATCAGTGTTTGGGACAGTGGATCACTCGGTCACTGTGATTGGTCAGTGTTTGGGAAAGTGGATCACTCGGTCACTGTGATTGGTCTGTGTATGGGACAGTGGATCACTGGGTCACTCTGATTGGTCAGTGTTTGGGATTGTGGATCACCCAGTCACTGTGATTGGTCAGTGTTTGGGACAGTGGATCACTCGGTCACTGTGATTGGTCAGTGTTTGGGAGAGTGGATCACTCGGTCACTGTGATTGGTCAGTGTTTGGGAGAGTGGATCACTCGGTCACTGTGATTGGTCAGTGTTTGGGAGAGTGGATCACTCAATCGCGGGATCCTGTCACTGATCCTTTGTGTTGCCAGGGTAACGATGATCTCTATGATGACCCTTACTCGGGTGAGTTGGAACCTCAGCCTCCCGCCTCGTCCTCAGGATCAGCAGCAGCTCGGAGGAGAGCTCATTACCGGAACCGCGAACACTTCGCCACCATCCGCACCGCCTCGCTGGTGAGTGTCTGCCCCCCGATCCCCCTCCCCCGATCCCCGCTCCCCCCCGATCCCCCTTCCCCCGGATCCCCCTCCCCCCCGCTCGGAGGAGAGCTCATTACCGGAACCGCGAACACTTCGCCACCATCCGCACCGCCTCGCTGGTGAGTGTCTGCCCCCCGATCCCCCTCCCCCCACCCCGATCCCCGCTCCCCCCCGATCCCCCTCCCCCCGGATCCCCCTCCCCCCGCTCGAAGGAGATCTCATTACCGGAACTGAAAACTGCGAACACTTCGCCACCATCCGCACCGCCTCGCTGGTGAGTGTCTGCACCCCTCCCCCCCCCCCCCGATCCTCCTCCCCCCCCCCCCGATCCTCCTCCCCCCCCCGATCCCCCTCCCCTCCGATCCCCCTGCCCCCCGATCCCCTTCCCCCCCGATCCCCTTCCCCCACGATCCCCCTCCCCTCCGATCCCCCTCCCCCCCCCCCCCCCCCCCGGATCCCCCCGCCCCCCCCCCCCCCCGATCCCCCCTCCCCCGGATCCCCCCGCCCCCCCCCCGATCCCCCCTCCCCCGGATCCCCCCTCCCCCCCGATCCCCCTCCCCCGATCCCCCTCCCCCCGATCCCCCTCCCCCCGGATCCCCCGCCACCCGGATCCCCCGCCACCCGGATCCCCGCTCCCCCCCCCCCCCCCCCCCCGACCCCCCCGGATCCCCCCCATCCCTCTTCCCGCTCCCTCTCTCTGGATCCCGCTCCCTGACCTCTCTCTCTCTCTGGATCCTGCTCCCTGACCTCTCTCTCTCTCTGGATCCTGCTCCCTGACCTCTCTCTCTCTCTGGATCCCGCTCCCTGACCTCTCT
>NW_027594451.1:0-17494 GCF_964213995.1 Mustelus asterias | reverse complement strand
GAGATTGACATCGCCATTGGCACAAATTATATTTATAAAATAATAATAACAAATTGTTGGCCCCACACAATCTCTCCTATTGAATACAAACTATGGAGTTTGCCAATGTAAAAACAAATAAATAATGGGTCAATTCTTCTTCTGTTACTGCAGTACACAGCTGAATAGCAGCAGTGCTGTAATTCAGAACATATTCAGGTTCTGTCCACACATTCAATGTCGGTGAAGTAAATTTAGTTAAAGATGATGACAGTGATATAAATGAGCTGAGTTCCAATTCTTATATATGGAAACAACAATAATAACTTAAGGTTATATCGCACTTTTAATGTAATGAAATGTTCCAAGGCGCTTCACAGGAGCATTACAAAACAAATTGTGACTCAAAGGCAAGCAAGTAGATATTAGGTCAATGACCAAAAGCTTTGGTCAAAGAGATATTGTAACGGCTTCAATGAGACCATTGAGGTTGGCCTCTTGGAATATGAACTCCCTGATAGAGTATATTATTGCCTGTCTGATCAGGGAGTCTTTTCTGTATATATAACTGGGACTGTCAGGTCTCCTGGCATTCTAGATGCTGACCCAGAACCTGTAGCACTCTATGAGCTATAATAGAGCTTGTAACTAAAAGGGAATCTGGTGAAGGGACACCGGCCTCTGCTGACTTATTTCAGAGATGTTTTAAGGAGTGTCTTTAAAGAAAGAAAGTGAGGCGGAGAGGCATAGAATGGGTATTCCAGAGCTTTGCCCTAAGCAATGGAAGGTACAGACACAAGTTGTGAGTTAACATTAGTGATGCACAAGAGTGCAGAAATAAAAGAGCGCAGAGACTTTTGAGGGGCTGCAAGAGATTACAGAGATAGGGAGTGGCAAGGCCATGGAGGGTTTTGAAAACCAGGCTGAAAATTTTAAAATGATGATGTTGCTTGACTGAGGGGGCCTCTGTAGCTCAGTAGTCATGATAGGGGAATAGGACTTGGTGTGGGTTAATACAACAGTCATGATAGGGGAATAGGACTTGGTGTGGGTTAATACAACAGTCATGATAGGGGAATAGGACTTGGTGTGGGTTAATACAACAGTCATGATAGGGGAATAGGACTTGGTGTGGGTTAATACAACAGTCATGATAGGGGAATAGGACTTGGTGTGGGTTAATACAACAGTCATGATAGGGGAATAGGACTTGGTGTGGGTTAATACAAGAGCACGTCGTTGTTTGGATTTCCTCCCCTTTCTGGAGGGTAGAATGTGTGAGAAGCCAGGAGTGCATTGGGATATTGTCAAGCACAGACGTAATGATGGCATGAATGAAGGTTTCAACAGCAGATGAGTTGAAACAGGGTGAAGTCGAGCAGTGTTACCGAGGTGGAAATAGGCTGTCTTAGTGATGGCATGAATATGAAGTCAGAGGGTCAAATGTGACACTAAAAGTGTGAACAGGCTAGCTTAATTTCAGACTGTTGCCTGGGAGAGGGATGCCGTCAGTAGCTAGGGAATGGACTTTGGAGTGGGGACTGAAACGGTTTCAGTCTTCCCGATATTTAATTGAAGGAAATTCCGACCCATCCTTAACTGGATGTTGCATAAACAGGCTCATAATTTAGAAACAATTGAGAAGTTGAGAGAGGTGATGGTAAGGTAGAGCTGGGTGTTGTCAGCATACATGCGAAAAGTAACACTGTACTTTCTGATGATGGGGCATGTGTAGATAAGAAATAGAAAGGAACCAAAGATAGTTCCTCAGGGGATACCAGGAGTAACAGTGCAGGAGCAAGAGGAGAAATTGCTGCAAGTGATTCACTGGCTACGATTAGATAGATAAGAAAAATATACTTAATTGCAGCGAATCGATTGAGTGAACTATTTTAGAGAATTACGCTGAAACATTTCAATAAGCAATGGTTCAGTTTTAAAACAGTTATTTTCTTCTCCAGCACAGATAAAATTCAACACTTCCTTCAAATGGAAAGCAATAAATGATTTCAGTCTGCATTATTTGCAAGTTTAAAAATAGAGCTCTGGTTTTCAGAGATAGTTGGCCAATGATTAAAACCTGCAAACAGCAGGTGAAATGTTCTGGAGACAAAGAACAAGAGTCTTGCCTTTAATCAGAAAAATGTAGCTGAAAAGTTAGGCATTCGTGAAATGGAATTTAATGATTGTGATCTTACCTGTGCTGCTCTCTGGAGGCAGCTAGTGTTATGGGCAGGGGAAGAGAGGGTAAAACAGCATGCAATTGGGGAGGGGATAATTAATGGTGGGCAAAAGATATTCTATCAGCGACCTTCTGTAGCCAAGCAGTTTTTCAGTAGTTGCAAACATATTGAGTCCGGATATTGAGACACATCTGTTTCCAATATTTATTGGAAAAAATCCCACCCCCCAACTCCATAGAGTGGAAAGAAGGAACTGTTTTCACTTTGTGGTTCTGACTTTTTTATTTTTCTGGCCAAAAACCACCACACATGTGTTCACTAAATTGTAAAAAAAAAACCTCTGCGTTCCGCACTATATTAATAATTAGATTATGTTGTTTCCAAATGAATGTATTATTAAGTTCCTGATTTTTGTTGTGGGGGTAGAGAAGTTGGTTTGTTGGTATGCTTAAGTAAACTAAATGGATCAAATGTGATCATTATCCATTTAGCAATTTGACTACAAGGGGCAAGCAACCAGGTAGCTGTAATTTTCAACTTTTGGAGTCTTCACTGGGAAACCCTAGTACTCATGTTCATTTTCAAAGAAACTTACCATAATGCTGCAATTCTTGTTCTGACTGAGGCCGAAATTTTCCCATCCCGCCTGCCACAAGAATCGCAGCAGGTACAGAGACGGACCATGCAAAGGTCCGTTGATCTCGGGCGGGATTTTCCGGTCTCGGGGCAAGTGTGGCCGGAAAGTCCCGCCCTGAGAATCATACTTTGGCTTGCACCCTAGAGGGTAAGGTTTGACAATCTTAAACAGGTCACCAGGAGAGAGTAGAAAACTGATTGTCATTACGCTTTATTCTATACCATTTGAACTCCACCTTGTCTACCTTGCTTCTCAAGTGAACTTCCAAGTGTCAGCCATGACTCAGTCAGTCATAGTTTCATCTCTGACTGAGAAGGCGATGGATTCAAGGCTCACTTGAATCTAGGCTGATAACCCAGTGCAGTAGTGAGGGATGGCTGCACTCTCAGAGGTGGCATCTTTTGGATGAGGTATTAAGCTGAGGCCCCATCTAACAGCTCGGTGGATATTAAAAGATTCCATGGCTCTGGTCAAATGGCCACATTACCTTGCTGTACAGTAACAGGTTGCTACATTTCCAACATTACAACAGTGACTACATTTCAAAAGTACTTCATTGGCAGCAAAGCATTTAGGGATATCCTGAGGTTGTGAATGACACCATATAAAATGCACATCTTTCTTTCTGTCAGGGACCTACCAAAAAGTGACATTGAAATCAGTTGTGAAGCTGCTATGGGTTTTCTGACTATGGGAAATTATGACCTGGCATCATTTTGGGGAAGAAAGTGAGAGAAGTTAAAAGAGGAAATCATTTTTTTTTCCTTTACAGAAACTTACCATAATGCTAAAATTATTTTTGATTTGGCAATAGAACTGTAGATATGGGTCTAACTCATTAAACAATGTGCTGTTGATATAAAGCAAACTCGTTAAATAACATGCTGTTAATGTAAAACAAAATGGAGCCTGCAAAGTTGTTGAAGATTTTGAATGCCCATTATCAAACATAACATTATTCTAATTAGCTTCCCATGTCTTGCCCAGGCATCATATAACTGGATGCGTATTGCTTAAAATTACTTTTCTACTATAACATCTCCATATATAAAAGCAACAGTAATATCAGAGACCAAATGTATGTGAACATGCCAGCACCAAAACCCGAAAAGCAAAGTCAGTTAACAAAGCAGCTGGCCTTCAGCTTGATCTACTAACATTTGCAAAACAGATTTTAGATAGTTCCACTCAACAGTTACTCACCATTAAGACATTTAAATATGGAGTCATTCTCTTGGACTCTTGCCATTTGTTGAAACTAGGCACCAAGTCAGTGGTGATCTTATGTCCCATTGTGTCATTATTGCTATACTGCTTATGCTGCTAAGCTTGGCTAATGGTAATATTCCTCCGCCTGCTTTAGCCAATATTTATTCCTCAGCCACATCAATTAAAAGAAAATAAACTATTTGGTCATTAGCACTCTGTTGGCTTGGTTTCTTGCTGTGCGTTAATTGGCTGCCCTACATTGCAATAGTCACTACAGTTCAAAAGTGGTTCACTGGCTTTAATGTACTTTGGGACAGCCCGAGGTTGTGAAATGCATGATGTAAATTCAACTCTTGTGGACTCCAACATGACACCAGAATCTGAGTACTTATTTGAAGGCAGGTCTGTAGTGCAGTGATGAGGAGATGCTGTGTTGTCAGAGTAATGTCTTTTGGATATATTAATTGAAGAACAGTTTAGAGTTTGTTAGTGCCCTGGCCAGGAATCATCCCTCAGCCAGCACTTTCAAAAGCAGATTATCCTAGTCATTTATCATATTGTTTACATAAACATACACAGATTTCCTTCTGTGTTTGTCTACAAAAATCTGAGCTACAAAGTAAATATAATTCATTGGTTTTAAAACAATTTAGGATATCCTAAGGATGCAAAAAGTGTTACGTAAACTTGAGATTTGTCTTGAATCAATTCAACTTTAACATGAACTTAAAATCTTGCTACGCATTTACTTTTACAGTGTTATATTGATACATAAAAAGGACTTAAGTTCTGAAAATAAAACCTGCCTGATAATAAGTCACTCCTCTTTATTGGATGTAAAATGTAAAACATTAATCTGCAAAGTAGATTTACAGTGACTTAGGCTATTATTAGTAAAGATGATCAATCATTCCATTCTAATGCCTGTGGTTCAGTGTGTTAACATACTCAGATCCATAACTTGGTTTTGGATCGGCATTCAGAGGTTGGGAGCTTGAGGCTCCTGCGTATGCACCGACCGGTAATGGGCCCTGGGTAATGGAGAGGAAATCAGATGACACAAAAAGCAGATTAGGTGATCTGGAACCAGAGTGCCATTCCAGAGAAGATGTTCCATGCAGGAACAAAAGCCAGGATTTTCTGGCCACACAGCTAAAATTCCATTGACTTTCCATGGGACTGGACAATCCTGGTAGCGGAATGGGATGAAAAATCTCGCCCAAAGACAGGAATCTGAAAGAGGTGCCAGAAGTCAAGTTATAAGAAAGGAGCAGAGCAATAGGTTCTGAGGTAAAGAGAGAGCTGTGAAGAGCAGAGTTGAAGCAAAGTGGGCTTGAGAGAAGCCCTAAAGATTTGAGGAGGCAGCAGAAGGTTGGTGACTTACTGCAGGCATTTTAGAGCAGTGGTATTCTGCTTCGCACTGCCAAAAGATCTGAAATTGTGCTTGGAAGCTTGAGCGTACTCAGATATCCATGAGGAAGGAATCTCAGAAGGTGAGACTGAAACCTTGGAGGTGGATCCTTGTTCAAGCCATCTGAGTGAGAGCTCCATTTGAAGAGAATGCCAAGGTGTGATCTTCAAATGTGGAGATTGGAAACAATCGTGAGAAAGACAAAGGCTGGAATTTTTTGATTGTTCACGCCGGCAGGATCTTCTGGTCCTGCCAATGGTGTACCCCCCACCAAGGGTTTCCAGGCAACATGGGTTGCAATCAATGGAAATTCCCATTGACAGTGGCAGGACCAGAAGATCCCACCGCCAGCAAATGGCACACTGCCTCCCACCAGGATAAATGCTGTGGGGAGGTCAGAAATCCCCCCCAAAATTTCAGTGCAACTGGTTGGCTCACAATATGACAAACATCTGAGTGGGTTGTTGAGAAATCCACAGAATCTGAATTGTTCATGTCTATCAAGGAAAACCCCAAGGCTTGTTACTCTTATGTGAGGAATAAAAGAATGACCAGGGTGAGGTTAGGGCCGGTCAAGGACAGTAGTGGGAACTTGTGTATAGAGTCAGTAGAGATAGGCGAGGTGATGAATGAATACTTTTCTTCAGTGTTCACCAAGGAGAGGGGCCATGTTTTTGTGGAAGAGAAGGTGTTACAGGCTAATAGGCTGGAGGAAATAGATGTTCGGAGGGAGGATGTCCTGGCAGTTTCGAATAAACTGAAGGTCGATAAGTCCCCTGGGCCTGATGAAATGTATCCTAGGATTCTTTGGGAGGCAAGGGATGAGATTGCAGAGCCTTTGGCTTTGATCTTTGGGTCCTCGCTGTCCATGGGGATAGTGCCAGAGGACTGGAGAATGGCGAATGTTGTTCCTCTGTTTAAGAAAGGGAATAGAAATGACCCTGGTAATTATAGACCGGTTAGTCTTACTTCGGTGGTTGGTAAATTGATGGAAAAGGTCCTTAGGGATGGGATTTACGACCATTTAGAAAGATGCGGATTAATCCGGGATAGTCGGCACGGATTCGTGAAGGGCAAGTCGTGCCTCACAAATTGGATAGAATTTTTTGAGGAGGTAACTAAGTGTGTTGATGAAGGTAGGGCAGTTGATGTCATATACATGGATTTCAGTAAGGCGTTTGATAAGGTCCCCCATGGTCGGCTTATGATGAAAGTGAGGAGGTGTGGGATAGAGGGAAAGTTGGCCGATTGGATAGGTAACTGGCTGTCTGATCGAAGACAGAGGGTGGTGGTGGATGGAAAATTTTTGGATTGGAGGCAGGTTGCTAGCGGAGTGCCGCAGGGATCAGTGCTTGGTCCTCTGCTCTTTGTGATTTTTATTAATGACTTAGAGGAGGGGGCTGAAGGGTGGATCAGTAAATTTGCTGATGACACCAAGATTGGTGGAGTAGTGGATGAGGTGGAGGGCTGCTGTAGGCTGCAAAGAGACATAGATAGGATGCAAAGCTGGGCTGAAAAATGGCAAATGGAGTTTAACCCTGATAAATGTGAGGTGATTCATTTTGGTAGGACTAATTTAAATGTGGATTACAGGGTCAAAGGTAGGGTTCTGAAGACTGTGGAGGAACAGAGAGATCTTGGGGTCCATATCCACAGATCTCTAAAGGTTGCCACTCAAGTGGATAGAGCTGTGAAGAAGGCCTATAGTGTGTTAGCTTTTATTAACAGGGGGTTGGAGTTTAAGAGCCGTGGGGTTATGCTGCAACTGTACAGGACCTTGGTGAGACCACATTTGGAATATTGTGTGCAGTTCTGGTCACCTCACTATAAGAAGGATGTGGAAGCGCTGGAAAGAGTGCAGAGGAGATTTACCAGGATGCTGCCTGGTTTGGAGGGTAGGTCTTATGAGGAAAGGTTGAGGGAGCTAGGGCTGTTCTCTCTGGAGCAGAGGAGGCTGAGGGGAGACTTAATAGAGGTTTATAAAATGATGAAGGGGATAGATAGAGTGAATGTTCAAAGACTATTTCCTCGGGTGGATGGAGCTATTACAAGGGGGCATAACTATAGGGTTCGTGGTGGGAGATATAAGAAGGATATCAGAGGTAGGTTCTTTACGCAGAGAGTGGTTGGGGTGTGGAATGGACTGCCTGCAGTGATAGTGGAGTCAGACACTTTAGGAACATTTAAGCGGTTATTGGATAGGCACATGGAGCACACCAGGATGATAGGGAGTGGGATAGCTTGATCTTGGTTTCAGATAAAGCTCGGCACAACATCGTGGGCCGAAGGGTCTGTTCTGTGCTGTACTGTTCAATGTTCTATGTTCTATCATTTACTTTGAAGTGAGGGGTATCTGTGGTTTGCCTTTTAATTTGCATGTGCCTCATATTTACCCTGAATGTTAGAGTAAAATATAGCTATTGTAGAAGATACTTATTTAAACTTTATCTGTCTGAATTTGTTTCAATCTGTAAAGACATTGCTGGGGTAAAGGCATAGTGTGATTTGAATCATTTTCTTGTTTTGGTATTGATATCTTTCCAATCTCTTTGTCTGGTGCAACATAGTTTATTTTTCTTGTTTGATAAATATCTTATTCTTTGTGTTACAAGTTCATCAGCAGACTCTTGTGAATTTGTTCAGTAACTTTCCTCCAGCATTTCTAAATAAAAACAAAGTTAGGATATATCCAGCCTTGTTTCACTCTAGGATCTGACTTGTCCAATATTAACATCAGCTGGGACTGTAACAAGTGGAATGGCCATGGGTAAGTGAAATTATACACTTCCATGAACAAAAATTGTGGATGCCTTCAGCACTGCACATGTGAAGCAGAAATTGGATGAAGTACCAGCCTCTGAAGGATTTAATGTGGCATGTGATGAATTCACATCAGGAGAGCATTGCATCCCATACTGGTTGGGACACATTAAACCTATCCAGAATTACCTGCCTGTCATTGATGTTGAGCACATTGTGTTACGATCTTGGTTAAACACAGGAAAAAAAAAGAAATCTGGAATTTCAGTTATTTATTGAAAAAAATGGAGCTACAAGATGACACGGTTTAAAACAGAAGAATTTGTACCACACAAGAGTCAAACAAAGCAAACACTAAATACTTCTCTACTTGAAAACCCAGATTCAACGTAAGTTAAACATGAATTAACAGGCAAACTGCAGTTGATTGTAAACAATTAACTACACATTAAATGGCAGATACAAGATGGATTTTATGAATTGGCTTCGCAGTCCATTCAGAAGATCCAGAAGGAGCATTCTTGCTCTTCTTGGATTTACATTCAGGTAAATAAAAATGTTCCCACTTAATCTTCTGGCGACAGCTCTCTTTAACGACTCAAATAAACTACTGCAGATATTGGAAATCTGAAATAAAAACCTTTAAGGACTGAGAAAGATCAGCACAGTTTTTGTAACCTATTTTTCCAAGGAATCTGAAGCAGACATGAAGTTCACAATTTGCGTGGACAATTGTGATGCAATCCATGATTTCAAATCTTGTATCTGTTTGAGACAATGCCAAACTGAAAAGGGAAACTGAGAAAGGAAATTGAGAAAGAAAACTGACCAACAAACTCAGTCATAAGTCCTTCTGTTAACTTTGTCTTCTTTATGAAGAATTTCAGCTCCTCTCCTTCTGGGAGATACCCAGCCGACAGCAGCGTACAACCAACCCAAGTTCCATAGACATGGGAAGGTGAGTTTTCCCATCCCGCCAGCCACGGGAATCATAGCAGGCGGGGGGAGGGGAGGGGAGGGGGGTGGATGGCAGACCATGCAAAGGTCCCTTGACCTCGGGCAGGATTTTCTGGTTTTGGGGCGAGTGCGGCCAGAAAGTCCCAGCCATGGTCTTCACAAAATATGATGTGGAGATGCCGGCGTTGGACTGGGGTAAACACAGTAAGAAGTCTAACAAACTTTTGCTACCAAATAAACCTGTTGGACTTTAACCTGGTGTTGTTAGACTTCTTACTGTCTTCACAAAATATGACACACACCTGCAGAACCTCCTTAATTCCTCTTACGGCAGTCTAGACAGCCTTTCACCGCAGTTATCTTCAAGTAGCAGAAACAGCTACAGCTATTCCCTTGCTTATTCTCAGCTTCTCGATCTAGTCACTGTCTTCTTCGGGCCCTTTATTGCACCTTTTGACTTGGCATCTCCTTCCACTTAGCTCTGATGGCTTTATCTTATTTTATATAGTTCCAACCAAAAATATTTGAAACAAATTGAGAAAGGGACAGTTTTCTTTCTCAATTTCCTTTCTCAGTTTCTCTTTTTAATTTCCCTTTTTAATTTGGCGTTGTCTCAAAAAAATACAAGATTTGAAATCATGGATTGCATAACAATTGTCCATGCAAATTGTGAACTTCATGTCTGCTTCAGATTCCTTGGAAAAATAGGTCACAAAAACTATGCTGATCTTTCTCAGGCCGAACCTGTAGTCCTTAAAGGTTTTATTTCAGATTTCCAGTATCCACCATAATTTGCTTTTATTTGAGTCCTTAAAGAGAGCTGTCACCAGAAGATTAAGTGGGAACATTTTTATTTACCTGAATGTGAATCCAGGAAGAGCAAGAATGCTCCTTCTGGATCTACACTGAACCTCCAGGTTACTACTGCCCTCTGCTTTCCCTCTCCTGAATTTCCCCTCTGTTCCCATGCCCAGTGCTTGCATCCCATTGATTGGCATTACTCCCCTTTGCAACCAGCACACTGCCTCTTGGAGCATAGCCAGTGCCCTCAGCACTCCTGCAGCTCACTTACCCTTCATTGCAACTTTGATGCAATGGTCAGTGTTGGTGCAAAATATGAAACCAAATTCAGGTGTAAACCAATTGCTAGGCTGGGAAAATGAAGCCAAGTATAATTAGGATTAGAGGGCGCTGTCTTTGGTGGGAGGTATAACTCTAATGTAACAAATTCACATTGGGCAGTTTCCATTATGAGTATGTAGATATGAATTTACACTATGTAAGTAAAAAAAAAGGCAGTAAGTGTATGCAGAAGTAAAATTTCAATTTATTAGTAGTTCATCTCCTGTGTAATTCTGCATTGGAGTCCAAACCAAGTGCCTTCAGGCAAATAAATTCATGCCCCATTTCATTGTTGTATCTTTAGTCATTATTTTTGTATTGCCATCATAAGCTTCAATGATCACAAGTAAACTTGTTGTGCTGTAAGGACACCTCCTTGCTGATGGTGATGCTATTCCAGGACACTGCAATTTTGGGAAGTTAGCCTAGACCCTAAGTTTTACATTTGATTTTGGCATTGGTGAGCATAAAGTGTTTCACTCCAGGTATGATTCAAGTGACTCATTAGGAAGCTTTTATCAAAATAAGTTTATTTCAGCACATAGTTAAAATATAACAGCAAGAATTAGCATCACTTTTACCAATTTACAAGACTTAAACATAACATGGTATAATGAAACTTTATGACTGGCCCAGGTTTGGACCAGATCAGATCAGAGCCACAAACTGCGCATGCACAAAAAAAGCTTAAAAAACAGCAGCTCTCCTGACAGAATCCCCCCCCCCCCCCTCCCCAAACAAATACAGCCTTTGCCTTCCCTCCACGGACATTGGGGACCCCCTTACCTGCCCCCCCCCTCCGCCCCCCGCACCTGGCCTCCTCATCACCCCCTTGACCCTGATTGCTGATTGATTGGCGTGACCCTCTCTCTCCCCTGCCCCCGATCATCACCGAGACACATCTCCCCCACCCCATCCCTACCTCATCAGCACACCTGCAAATGCTGACTTGGCTTCCCTTCCATGGTAACAAGGTGTGGTGAACCATCGTTGGTTCCCACTGGATAGTACTGAGCCAGGGTCTGGCCAGTACTACAAGGATGTACATATGTTACTGTTGGGTTGTGCTATTGTTGCTGTTGGGGTTAGGGTGGGGTTGTTACATCTTTGTACTGTAGTGTTGTGGTACATCCCAGTCGGGCTCCGCCTCCTGGGAGAGGTATAAAAGTCCCTGCTCTGGCCGGGACCCCTTCAGTCTGGGATAGTGTATATAATTACTGGCTGCTTCATTACAGTAAATAAAAGCCTTTCATTTACCGAGCTTCAGGCCTCGTGTTTGAATAGCGCATCAATTTTATTTACTGTCGTTAAACTCTCATCGAAGAAGAAAGAAAAAAAAGAGAGAGTATGGAGCAAATCCTGAAGCCGGAACGCCTTACACTAGATCCACGTGCGGTGGGCGCTTCTAACACCTTCGACCACTGGCTGAAGTGTTTCGAAGACTACCTGGCGGCCTCCGCAGCGGTCACCACAGATGATGACAGACTCCGGGTCCTCCATGCGAGGGTAAGCGACACTGTCTACCTCGCGATCCGTGCGGCCACCGATTATACTAAGGCCCTCGAGCTTCTGAAGAAGCGCTATATCAAACCACCCAATGAAATACACGTTCGTTACCTCCTAGCCACTCGACGACAGCAGTCTGGCGAAACGATGGAGGAATATGCGAACTAGCTCCTACAGCTAGCCAGGGGCTGTAACTGCAAAGCTGTGTCGGCTAAGCAGAGCATGTACGACCTCGCCCGAGATGCGTTCGTGGCAGTGGTCGGATCGTCGCACATTCGACTTAAACTGTTGGAGAAGGGTAACCTTGATCTTACCCAGGCCATCGAGCTAGCGGAGATGCTCGAGACGGCCTCCAAAAGCTTTGTATTAAATCCGGAGGACCATGTGGAGACAACGTGGCAGGAGCAGTCGCCAATCCCTCCTCGTCCCTCGGGTTCGAAATGCTGTGTAATGGCGTGCTCACACTCGGGCCAGACGATGGCAGCAGCCCCGGGCGGCACGCGGTGCTATTTCTGTGGGGGAGCGAAGCATACCCGGCAACGGTGTCCCGCTAAAGCTGTGTTGTGCACCGCATGCGGTAAGAAAGGGCACTATTCGAAAGTGTGCCGATCTAAACCCAGGAACGGCAGTGCGGCCTGCGATTCTTCAGAGCTCGGGTCTTCGTCGTCGAAGTCATCGAGGGGTTCGTCCACGTGCGAGGCCAGGACGACGCCATTACGGTCGACGGAGTCGGAGGTGTGTGACCACCAGGGGTCGCTGAGTTTGGCGCCCTCACCCACGTGCGACTCATGGGAGCGGCCATGTTGGTCGACACTGACCGCGAACGACCAGCAGGGGTCCTCCTCATCGATTTCAGCTGCCTGCAGTGGCGCTCATGAACCAACGGTGGCGTCGATCATCCTGGACCAGGCCAAGCCTCATAGACTTGACAAATCTATGATGAATATCCAGGTAAATGACCATGTGATTTATTGTCTGTTTGACAGCGGGAGCACTGAGAGCTTTATCCACCCAGACACTGTGAAGCGGTGTGGACTCCAGATTCAACCTGCCAAACAGACAATCTCTATGGCATCAAGGTCCCGGTCTGTTGCCGTGCTAGGGAGTTGCGTGGTAACTTTGAAGGTGCAAGGCACAGTTTACGAGTGTTTCAAGCTCCTCGTGTTGCCGTATCTTTGCGCGCCAATACTTCTCGGACTAAACGTCATGGTCCACTTGAGGAGTGTAATCCTACAGTACGGTGGGTCGCTCCCTTCACTGGCAGTGGGAAAGCAGCAGCAGCCTCCAAATTGCCCGACGCTGAAGATCACCACACCCTCCTTGTTCCAGAATCTTGTGCCAGGCTGCAAGCCCATCGCGACTAAAAGTAGGTGTTACAGCGCTGAGGATCGGATCTTCATTAGATCTGAGGTTCAGCGGCTCCTCAAAGAAAGGATCATACAACCTAGCGCTAGTCCGTGGAGAGCGCAGGTCGTGGTGGTCAAGAGCGGGAACAAACCCCGGATGGTCATTGACTACAGTCAGACCATTAACCGATATACGCAGCTGGATGCGTATCCTCTCCCGCGCATATCTGATATGGTCAATCAGATTGCGCAGTACCGGGTGTTCTCCACCATAGACCTCAAGTCTGCCTACGACCAACTCCCCATTCGCCCAGAGGACCGACGATACACGGCTTTTGAGGCGGATGGTCACTTGTATCACTTTCTCAGGGTTCCCTTTGGTGTCACCAATGGGGTCTCAGTCTTCCAGCGTGCTATGGACCGAATGGTGGACCAGAACGGGCTGCGGGCTACCTTCCCGTACCTGGATAATGTCACCATCTGCGGCCATGACCAGCAGGACCATGACACGAATCTCCTGAACTTCCTACGCACTGCATCTCGCCTGAACTTGACCTACAACAGGGAGAAGTGTGTATTTTGTACGCGCCGTTTAGCCATCCTAGGATACGTGGTGGAAAACAGGGTCATTGGCCCTGATCCAGACCGTATGTGCCCCCTTTCTGAACTTCCCTTGCCTGCTAGTGCAAAAGCACTGAGAAGATGCTTAGGCTTCTTCTCTTATTATGCGCAGTGGGTTCCCAACTACGCGGACAAAGCCCATCCGCTCATCAAGTCCACGACTTTTCCCCTAACGCCAGAGGCCCAATTGGCCTTCGATAAATTGAAAGCCGACATCGCGAAATCTACGATGCACGCTCTTGACGAGTCCATCCCCTTTCAGGTGGAGAGCGATGCATCTGATTTCGCCCTGGCCGCCACACTTAACCAGGCGGGCAGGCCCGTCGCATTTTTTTCCCGCACCCTCCAAGGCCCCGAAATTCGGCATTCAGCGGTGGAAAAGGAGGCCCAGGCCATTGTGGAGGCCGTCAGGCACTGGCGCCATTACTTGGCGGGAAAACGGTTCACCCTGATCACGGACCAGCGGTCCGTGGCGTTCATGTTTAACAACACGCAGAGGGGCAAGATCAAGAATGACAAGATCTTGCGGTGGAGAATTGAACTCTCCACCTATAACTACGACATCATGTACCGTCCAGGGAAACTCAATGAGCCCTCGGATGCCCTCTCGCGTGGAACATGCACCAGTATACAGGAGGACCGTTTGCAGGCCCTCCATAATGACCTGTGCCATCCTGGGGTCACTCGGCTCTACCACTTTATAAAAGCCCGCAACCTGCCTTACTCGGTGGAGGACGTCAGGTCAGTAACAAGAAACTGTCGGGTTTGCGCGGAATGCAAACCGCACTTTTACCGACCTGACCGGGCACATTTAGTCAAGGCCACTCGTCCCTTCGAGAGACTGAGTGTCGATTTTAAGGGCCCCCTTCCCTCAACAGATCGGAATGTGTACTTCCTCAATATCATTGACGAGTACTCTCGGTTCCCTTTTGTTGTTCCCTGCTCTGATACATCCGCTGCCACGGTTATCAAGGCATTCCGTGATCTCTTTACCCTGTTCGGGTACCCCGGCTACATCCATAGCGACAGGGGCTCGTCGTTCATGAGCGATGACTTGAGGCAATTCCTGCTGTCATACGGGATTGCCTCTAGTAGGACCACGAGCTACAACCCTCGGGGTAACGGACAGGTGGAACGTGAGAATGCTACAGTCTGGAAGGCTGTCTTACTGGCGTTGAAGTCAAAAGGTCTTCCAGTCTCCCATTGGCAAGAGGTGCTCCCTGATGCGCTCCATTCTATTCGCTCCCTCCTGTGTACGGCAACCAATGCTACTCCCCACGAGAGGATGTTCTCATTCCCTCGGAAGTCTTCCTCGGGGACCTCATTACCGTCTTGGTTGACGTACTCAGGACCCGTCCTCCTGCGGCGACATGTAAGGGCCCGCAAGTTCGACCCGTTGGTCGAACAGGTCCATCTCCTCCACGCCAACCCTCAGTATGCCTATGTGGCATACCCTGACGGGCGAGAGGACACGGTCTCGATCCGAGACCTGGCGCCAGCAGGGGACGTAGCAACCCCTGTCGCTCCCATACCCCCTGTTACAAACCCTTTAACTCTTGTTTCTTCCCCGGACACGCGCGGGCAGCATCGGGACCATTGCTTAACCATTTTACTCCCATGTAGAGCTTGCCTGAGCCCAGAAGATGGTCGCCACTGCAGGGCGTGTCAGGATCCCATGGACTACCGTCACCTCAGGGTCAACCGGCCTGTGAGTCCGTGGAAGAACAGCTGGACGCCGCCTTGGGGAGAACGCCACCGCAAGTGCCTACTCCGGTGTCACCGCCGGTATTGAGGAGGTCACAACGACGGTGCGGTCCCCCTGACCGTCTGAACTTATAGACTGCTGACACTTTATTCTGTTTTCGTACCCCGCCGGCCTTTGTTCTCAAAGGAGGGGTGAATGTGGTGAACCATCGTTGGTTCCCACTGGATAGTACTGAGCCAGGGTCTGGCCAGTACTACAAGGATGTACATATGTTACTGTTGGGTTGTGCTATTGTTGCTGTTGGGGTTAGGGTGGGGTTGTTACACCTTTGCACTGTAGTGTTGTGGCACATCCCAGTCGGGCTCCGCCTCCTGGGAGAGGTATAAAAGTCCCTGCTCTGGCCGGGACCCCTTCAGTCTGGGATAGTGTATATAATTACTGGCTGCTTCATTACAGTAAATAAAAGCCTTTCATTTACTGAGCTTCAGGCCTCGTGTTTGAGTAGCGCATCACAAGGTAAACTGTATTAAACTCACTGAAATGCTCTAACGGTCACGTGACTCACCTGTCTGCAGCTGATCTGCCCTAACAAGGGACAGCTCCATAAAAGCCCCAGCGATGGACAGACAGGCGGGCAGCGCAGGAAGAAATGGCCCCCAGGAAGACAGCCCCCCGATTTCCTGATGCTGATCAGGCCATGTTGCTGGAGGTGGTGGAGGCAAGGCGGGACATCCTCTTCCCCCCCAGCAGGACACTGGCCCAGGGGAAGGGATGACAATAGAGCCTGGGAGGTGGGATAGCATGTGTGAGTGCCAGGGCACTGGCCAGGAGAACCGGGAAGCAGTGCTGGAAGAAACTGAATGACCTAATCCGGGCAGTAAGGGTCAGTGTCAAACCTGATTGATCATCTTCTCCCTAAGTAACACCCCAATTCCCCCACCCCCAACACCCTGCATGCTTCCAGCCCCTGACCCCCTGGGCACCTCACTCCAATCTCCCCCTACAACAGACTCACAAGCCTTGCCCTCTGAGGACCATCCTCTGACACCCTCCAGGACTCCTGCCATCAGATTTTGCATGGCTCCTTCTGTCCCCACAGGAGAGGAATGCCCGTAACCATGGAGAGGGAGCAAAGACAGGGGGTGGTGTACCTGAGATCCGGGTCCTCACCCCCTTTGAGGAATGTGGACTGGAGCTTTCAGGAGAGGTGGAAAACCTGGGGCAAGAAATCATTACCATGAGTGGCAGGGTCCAAGCAATGGCCACAGCTGAGGGCCTCAACAGGCTTCTCGAGATTCTGCAGCCCATGGCTGAGAGGCTCGAGAGCTTGCAAGAGACACAGTGGGACAGTGCTGTGACACAGCGTGTTATGGCTGCGGCCCTTGAGAACGTGGCCCACTCACAGAGGGTCATGGCTGAGGGGCTGCAGAGTGTGGCCCAGTCTCAGATGGCACTTGCTGCGGCCATTGAGAGGTGGCCCCCAACTCAGAGAGCCATCACTGAGGGCTTGCCCGCCATGGCAAGAATGCAGGTGGTCCTCCATTACTGGCAGGGCCAGGTGACGCCAGAGCTTCTGATGCTCATGCAGAAGCACTGCCATCCCATGGAGTGACCCAGGGGCTGACAGGAACCCCGAGGAAGGAGGAAGGGCATGAGCCCATGCCAGGGCCTTCCAGCCAGGAGATTGTGGCTGTGGCTACACCCTGACACTCCCCCTTCCTGACACTGGGGCATCTCAGTGGCAGTGGGATGAAAAGGGTGTCATAGAAAAATCCAGACACCCAGAAGCAGGCCAGGGCCCTCAAGATCCAGAGCCTCCAGAGGACGATCGCCAAGGGCATTAGAGGCCACGGGGCACATTAGGCAGCTGGCCACCTCTACCTCCTGTGTACATCTTGGGGAAACACTGAGATGCAGTGGTAGGCCACGTAAAGTTAAAAAGTTGTAGCAGGACTAAGATGGCATGGGTGAAGGAGTACACCAGTTAGATAGAATATTTAGGCACTTAAAAGTCTTATGTTCACATGTTTTATATTATCACTTATTTTGACGGCACTT
>NW_027594450.1:7500-17498 GCF_964213995.1 Mustelus asterias | reverse complement strand
CCCCCCACCCCACCACTCCTCCCCCACCCCACCACTCCCCCCACCCACCACCCCCACCCCACCACTCCCCCACCCCACCACTCCCCCACCCCACCACTCCCCCACCCCACCACTCCCCCACCCCACCACACCCCCACCCCCCCACCCCCCACTCCCCACCCCTCCACCCCCCCACCCCCCACCCCACCACCCCCCCCCCACCCCCCCCACCCCCCCCACCCCACCACCCCCCCACCCCCCCACCCCACCACCCCCCCACCCCCCCACCCCACCACCCCACCACCCCACCACCCCCCACCCCCCACCCCACCACCCCACCACCCCCACCCCACCACCCCCCCCACCCCCCACCCCCACCCCCACCCCCCACCCCCCACCCCCCACCCCACCACCCCACCACCCCACCACCCCCACCCCACCACCCCCCCCCCCACCCCACCACCCCCCCCACCCCACCACTCCCCCACCCCACCACTCCCCCACCCCACCACTCCCCCACCCCACCACTCCCCCACCCCACCACTCCCCCACCCCACCACTCCCCCACCCCCCCACCCCACAAAAATAAATTAGCATAACTTTTACCAGTTACAAAACTTAAACATGACCCAGTCTAACTCTTAACAGCTAGCTATCTCTGTTGTTCCAAGCTAAACACCATCCCACAGATATACACCCTTCTTCAGACTTAGCACAGAAAGCAAGTACACTCATGTGATGCTGGATCTTCAGATTTCTAACACCTGTGGGCAGAAATCCAGGCCAGCTGTTTGCAGAGAAGGATATCCTCCAAACAGCCAAACTTCAGAGAAGTAAACCTAATCTCTGGCACCTTCCAAAAACAGCCACACACACAACAAAGACTCCAACTCCAGAGAGAGGGAAAAAGCACTGTCGCTTTTCTCCACTTCAAGCTACTGCTGAAACCAAGACTAAAAGCTGGATTTTTCTGTGAAGTCACATGATGTACCCTGTCAATCAACCCCAACTGAGTTGCAATCCTCACTCAGCAATCCCAGGGGACACATTAAAACCACAGGACCCTGCCTTAGTGCAGATTAAAATCAACACTGCTTCAATGATACTGCCTCAACAACAATACAGGACACCAGCTACAGACAACGCAGTGCCGATAAATTGCCAAGGACTGCAGAAACATGCTGCAGAGAAACATGATTAAAATACATTTCTTTAAGGCACAGTATCGTCACAATGTCCGAGTGCATGAATCACAACAAGCCAGTATACAGGTGCAGCAAGTAATTAGGAAAGCTACCAGAATGATATTGTTCATTAATGGGAAAATCTACAGATACAGCAGTGAGGGGCATTCAAAAAGGAAAAGTTTTTTAAAGTTTATTTATTAGTCACAAGTAAGGCTGACATTAACACTGCAATGAAGTTACTGTGAAATTCCTCGAGTCGCCACACTCCGGCGCCTGTTCGGGTCAATGCACCCTCACCAGCACGTCTTTCAGACTGTGGGAGGAAACCGGAGCACCCGGAGGAAACCCACACAGACACGGGGAGAACGTGCAAACTCCACACAGACAGTGACCCAAGCCGGGAATCGAACCCGGGTCCCTGGCGCTGTGAGGCAGCAGCGCTGACCACTGTGCCACCGTGCTGCCCCAGAAATGGGGAGGGTGCAAACCCAGCATGTTCCCTGTACGGTGATAGGGAGGAATAACAAGCCCAGCATGTTCCCTGTATGGTGATAGGGAGGAATAACAAGCCCAGCATGTTCCCTGTATGGTGATAGGGAGGAATAACAAGCCCAGCATGTTCCCTGTATGGTGATAGGGAGGAATAACAAGCCCAGAGAACCATGGATGACCAGAGATATTCGGGATACAATGAGAAGGAAAAGAGCGGCTTTTAAAAAGTACAAGGGGAGCAAATCAGTGGAAGCATTAGTGAGTTATAGAAAATGCAGGGTGGAGCTTAAGGAAGCAATTAAGAATGAGGGGATATGAGGAAGCTCTGGCTGGTAAAAGTAGGAAAAATCCCAAGATATTCTCTAAGTATATCAATGGGAAGAGGATAACCAGGGAAAGAGCAGGGGTCCATTAGGGAGCGAGGGGGAAATCTGTGGGTGGAGCCAGAGGACATTGGTAGAGTGTTGAATGAAACATCACATCCGCCTTCACCCAAGAGAATGAGGACGATGGTGTGGAATTCAGACAGAGAGACTGTGAGGTTCTTGAGCAAATTGACACAGGGAAGGACAAGGTATTGGAGATGGTGGCAGCTTTAACAGTGGATAAATCTCCAGGTCCGGATGAATTGTGCCCCAGGCTGCTGTGGGAGGCAAGGGAGGAGATTGCAGGGACTCTGACCCAAACTTTCAATTCCTCTCTGGCCACGGGGGAGGTGCCAGACGACTGGAGAACAGCTAATGTGGTTCCGCTATTTAAGGAGGGTTGTAGAGATAAACCAGGGAACTACAGACCAGTGAGTCTCATATCAGTGGTAGGGAAACTATTGGAGAAACCTCTGAAGGAGAGAATCTATCTCCACCTGGAGAGGCAAAGCTTGATCAGGGACAGTCAGCATAGCTTCATCAGAGGGAGGTCACACCTAACAAATTTGATTGAATCTTTTGAGGAGGTGACCAGGTGTGTAGACGAGGGGAGTGCAGTCGATGTAGTTTATATGGATTTCAGCAAAGCCTTTGACAAGGTCCCACATGGGAGACTTGTAAAGAAGGTAAATTCACACGGGATACAGGGTAATTTGATAAAGTGGATTCAAAATTGGCTCAGTTGTAGGAGACAGAGGGTGCTGACAGAAAGCTGCTTTAGTGACTGGAAGCCAGTGTCCAGTGGTGTACCACAGGGATCTGTGCCGGGCCCCCTATTATTCATTTATAGAAATGACATTGATGACTATGTGGGGGGTAGGATTAGTAAGTTTGCAGATGACACAAAGATTGGCCGAGTTGGTTAACAGGGAGGTGGAGTGTCTTGGGCTATAGCGGCATTGTGGCACAGTGGTTAGCACTGCTGCCTCACAGCACCAGGATCCACGGTTCAATTCCGGCCTTGGGTCACTGTCTTTGTGGAGTCTGCACGTTCTCCCCATGTCTGCGTGGGTTTCCTCCGGGTGCTCTGGTTTCCTCTCACAATCCAAAGATGTGCGGCTTCAGTTGATTGGCCATGCTAAATTGCCCTTAGTGTCAGGGGGACTGGCTAGGGTAAATACATGGGGTTATGGGGATAGGGTCTGGGTGGGATTGTGGTCGGTGCAGACTGAATGGACCAAATGATCTGCTTCTGCAGTGTGGGGATTCTATACAGACAGAATGGTCAACTGGGCAGATAAGTGGCAGATGGAATTTAACCCTGAAGAGTGTGAGGTGAGACACTTTGGAAGGAGTAATTTAACAAGGAAGTACTCAATGAATGGGAGGACACGAGGAAGTTCTGAGGAACAAAGGGACCTTGGCGTGTTTGTCCACAGATCTCTGAAAGCGGAAGGGCGTGTTAGTAGGATGGTGAAAAAGGCATGTGGGACACTCACCTTTATCAATCAGGGTATAGATTACATAGAACATAGAACATAGAAAGCCACAGCACAAACAGGCCCTTCGGCCCACAAGTTGCGCCGATCATATCCCTACCTCTAGGCCTATCTATAGCCCTCAATCCCATTAAATCCCATGTACTCATCCAGAAGTCTCTTAAAAGACCCCAACGAGTTTGCCTCCACCACCACTGACGGCAGCCGATTCCACTCACCCACCACCCTCTGAGTGAAAAACTTACCCCTGACATCTCCTCTGTACCTACCCCCCAGCACCTTAAACCTGTGTCCTCTCGTAGCAACCATTTCAGCCCTTGGAAATAGCCTCTGAGAGTCTACCCTATCCAGACCTCTCAACATCTTGTAAACCTCTATCAGGTCACCTCTCATCCTTCGTCTCTCCAGGGAGAAGAGACCAAGCTCCCTCAACCTATCCTCATAAGGCATGCCCCCCAATCCAGGCAACATCCTTGTAAATCTCCTCTGCACCCTTTCAATGGCTTCAACATCTTTCCTGTAATGAGGTGACCAGAACTGCGCACAGCACTCCAAGTGGGGTCTAACCAGGGTCCTATAAAGCTGCAGCATTATCTCCTGACTCCTAAACTCAATCCCTCGATTAATGAAGGCTAGTACGCCGTACGCCTTCTTGACCGCATCCTCCACCTGCGAGGCCGATTTAAGAGTCCTATGGACCCGGACCCCAAGGTCCTTCTGATCCTCTACACTGCTAAGAATGGTACCCTTCATATTATACTGCTGCTTCATCCCATTGGATCTGCCAAAATGGATCACCACACACTTATCCGGGTTGAAGTCCATCTGCCACTTCTCCGCCCAGTCTTGCATTCTATCGATGTCTCGCTGCAACTTCTGACATCCCTCCAAACTATCCACAACACCACCTACCTTGGTGTCGTCAGCAAACTTACCAACCCATCCCTCCACTTCCTCATCCAGGTCATTTATGAAAATGACAAACAGCAAGGGTCCCAGAACAGATCCCTGGGGCACTCCACTGGTCACTGACCTCCATGCAGAGAAAGACCCCTCCACAGCCACTCTCTGCCTTCTGCAGGCAAGCCAGTTCTGGATCCACAAGGCAACAGCCCCTTGGATCCCATGCCCTCTCACTTTCTCAAGAAGTCTTGCATGGGGGACCTTATCGAACGCCTTGCTGAAGTCCATATAGACCACATCCACCGCTCTTCCTTCGTCAATGTGTTTGGTCACATTTTCAAAGAACTCAACCAGGCTCGTAAGGCACGACCTGCCCTTGACAAAGCCGTGCTGACTACTTTTGATCATACTAAACTTCTCTAGATGATCATAAATCCTGTCTCTCAGGATCCTCTCCATCAACTTACCAACCACTGAGGTTAGACTCACCGGTCGGTAATTTCCCGGGCTGTCCCTGTTCCCTTTCTTGAATATAGGGACCACATCTGCAATCCTCCAATCCTCCGGAACCTCTCCCGTCTCCATCGACGATGCAAAGATCATCGCCAAAGGCTCCGCAATCTCCTCCCTCGCCTCCCACAGTAACCTGGGGTACATCCCATCCGGTCCCGGCGACTTACCAACCTTGATGCCATTCAATAGTTCCAACACATCCTCTTTCTTTATGTCCACATGCTCGATCCTTTCTGTCCACCGCAAACCAGCAGTACAACCACCCAGATCCCTTTCCACCGTGAATACCGAGGTAAAGTATTCATTAAGCACCTCCGCCATTTCTAACGGTTCCGCACAAACTTTTCCCCCTTCACCTTTTAAGGGTCCTATGCCTTCACATCTCATCCTTTTACTCTTGACATATTTGTAGAAAGCCTTGGGATTC
Organism: Mustelus asterias; assembly: GCF_964213995.1. Lineage (NCBI taxonomy): Eukaryota > Metazoa > Chordata > Chondrichthyes > Carcharhiniformes > Triakidae > Mustelus > Mustelus asterias. The sequence goes on along the minus strand of NW_027594450.1, from coordinate 12,133 downwards.
TCCTTAATCTTACCCGCCAAGGTCTTCTCATGACCCCTTCTCGCTCTCCTAATTTCCTTCTTAAGCTCCTTCCTACATCCCATATACTCCTCTAAATCCTTAACACCTCCTAGCTCTCTGAACCTTCTGTACGCCTCTCTTTTCTTATTCACCAGGTTCATCACAACCTTCGTGCACCACGGTTCCCGTACCCTACCAACACCCCCCTGTCTCATCGGAACGTTGTCATGCAGAGCTCCAGACAAACATTCCTTGAAAATCCTCCACTTTCCTTCGGTACTTTTCCCCAAGAATGCCTCCTTCCAATTTACCCGTCTAATTTCCTCCCTGATGACACTGTATTTCCCTTTACTCCAGAGAAACACTTTCCTAGCCTGCCTGATCCTATCTCTTTCCAATGCTATCGTGAAGGAGATAGAATTATGATCGCTATCCCCAAGATGCTCACCCACCGAGAGATCCTCCACCTGTCCAGGTTCATTAGCCAGCACCAGATCAAGTACAGCCTCTCCTCTAGTAGGCTTATCCACATACTGTGTCAGGAAACTCTCCTGGACACACCTAACAAACTCCTCTCCATCCAAACCCCTAGCCCTAGGGATATTCCAATCTATGTTTGGGAAATTAAAATCTCCCATCACGACAACTCTGTTATTCCTACATCTCTCCAGGATCTGTTTCCCCATCTGCTCCTCAACATCTCTGTTACTATTGGGCGGCCTATAGAAAACACCCAGCAGAGTTACCGACCCCTTCCTGTTCCTAACCTCCACCCACAGAGACTCCGTAGTCAATCCCTCCACGGCGTCCACCTTCTCTACAGCCGTGACACTATCCCTGATCAACAGTGCCACTCCCCCCCCTCTCTTGCCTCCCTCCCTGTCCTTCCTGAAACATCTAAAACCCGGCACCTGAAGCACCCAGTCCTGTCCCTGAGACATCCAAGTCTCCGTAATGGCCACCACATCACAATTCGAAGCAGCAATCCACGCTCTAAGCTCATCCACTTTATTCACTACACTCCTGGCATTAAAATAGACACATCTCAGACCTTCAGCCTGAGCACTTCCCTTCTCCATCACTCGTCTAACCTCCCTCTTACCCTGTCTACATTCCTTATCTATTTGCGAGCTAACCTCCTCGCTCTCAGTCCCCTCATTTCGATTCCCTCCCCCCAACCTTTCTAGTTTAAAGTCTCTCCAGTAGCCTTAGCCAACCTTCCCGCCAGGATATTGGTCCCCCTGGGATTCAAGTGCCACCCGTCTTTTTTAAACAGGTCACACCTGCCCCTAAAGAGGTGCCAATGATCCAAGTACCCAAATCCTTGTCCCTTGCTCCAGTCCCTCAGCCACGCATTCATTCTCCACCGATTCCTGTTCTCACTCTCCCGCGGCACAGGCAGCAATCCCGAGATTACTACCTTTGCATTCCTCTTTCTCAGCTGTCTACCTAACTCCCTATATTCTCTTTTCATGACCCCTTCCCTCTTCCTACCTATGTCAGCAGTACCTATATGCATCACGACCTTCGGCTCCTCTCCCTCCCCCTTCAGGATTTCTGGGACTCGACCAGAGACATCCCGGACCCCTGCACCAGGGAGGCAAACCACCATCCGAGAGTCCCGTCTGTGTCCGCAAAAACGCCTATCTGACCCCCTCACCGTAGAGTCCCCAATTAGCACTACCCTCCTTTCCTTACCCTTTTGCACTACTGGGCCAGGCTCAGCTCCAGAGACACTGCCACCGCTGCTTCCCCCAGGTGGGCTGTCCACCCCAGTAGTACTCAGACAGGAGTACTTATTATTAAGGGGCACATCCACCGGGGTGCTCACCATCACCCGAGCTTTCTCCTTCCTCACTGTTACCCAGTTACCCTCCTCCCGTGGTCCCGGTGTGACCACCTGCCGATAGCTCCTGTCAATGACCTCCTCACTATCCCTATCCCTATTACAAAAGCAGGGAAGTCATGTAGGAGTTGTATAGAACTTTGGTGAGGCCACAGCTGGAGCACTGGGTGCAGTTCTGGTCACCACATTATAGGAAGGATGTGATTGCACTGGAGGGGGTGCAGAGGAGATTCACCAGGATGCTGCCTGGGATGGAGCATTTAAGTTATAAAGAGAGGTTGGAGAGGCTTGGGTTGTTTTCATTGGAGCAGAGAAGACTGAGGGTGACCTGATCGAGGTGTACAGGATTATGAGGGACATGGACAGAGTGGATAAGGAGCAGCTGTTCTCCTTAGTTGAAGGGTCAGTCACGAGGGGACAGAGGTTCAAGGTGAGGGGCAGGAGATATAGGGGGGGTTGTGAGGAAAAACATTTTTACCCAGAGGGTGGTGAGGGTCTTGAAAGCGCTGCCTGGGAGGGTGGTGGGGGCAGGTTGCCTCACACCCTTTAAAAATTAACTGGATCAGCACTTAAATACAGATGCGCCTTTATCGCATGCATCTCTAATTTCCTGTCATTCCCAATATCATCGCTTGGGGGTTTATATACAACCCCAGCAAATGTTTTTTGCCCCTTAGTGTTTCTTAGCTTTACCCAGATAGATTCCACACTGTTGGAGCTAATACCCTCCCTCAGTATGGTGTTAATTTCCTCTCTAACCAGCAATGTGGCTCCAGAACCTTTATCTTTCTGTCTGTCCTTCCTAAATACTGAATACCCCTGGATGTTCAGTTCCTATCCCCGATCACCCTGCAGCCGAGTCTCGGTAATCCCGGCTATATCATACCCATTTACATCTATCTGTGTGATTAATTCACCCACTTTATTGTGAATGCTGTGTGTGTTAAGACACAAAGCCCTTAGGCCCGTCTTTTTAACATGACTGGTTCCAGTCCCACTATTTTTCACTGAGACCCTGTTTGAATCTGGCCCTCGGTTTCTCTGCCAATCACTTTTCTTATTCCTCTCTGTCTTTTGGTCTTTGTCCTTGATTTCCCTCCTCTGACCCCTTGCATAGATTCCCATCCCTCTGTTATTCTAGTTTAAACCCTCCCCAACCACTCGAGTAAATACTCTCCCTAAGACATCAGTCCCGGTCCTGCCCAGGTGTAACCCACTCAGCTTCTCCAGGTCCCACCTCCCCCGGAACTGGTCCCAATGCCCCAGGAATCTGAAACCCTCCCCCTCACAACACATATTCATCCTCTGTATCCTGCTGTTTCTGCTCTGACTGGCACGTGGCACAGGCAGTAATCCTGAGATCACTACCTTTGAGATCCGACTTTCCAGCTTGCTTCCCAGCTCCCTGTATTCTGCTTTTAGGACCTCAGGCCTTTTTTTACCAATGTTGTTTGTACCGATGTGACCACGACCACTGGCTGTTCACCCTCCCCCTTCAGAATGTCCTGCAGCCGCTCCGAGACATCCTTGACCCGAGCACCAGGGAGACAACATACCGTCCTGGAGTCTCGTTTGCGGCCTCAGAAACACAGAAACATAGAACATTACAGCGCAGTACAGGCCCTTCGGCCCTCGATGTTGCGCCGACCAGTGAAACCAATCTAAAGCCCCTCTAATCTACACTATTCCAATATCATCCATATGTTTATCCAATAACCATTTGAATGCTCTTAATGTTGACGAGTCCACTACTGCTGCAGGCAGGGCATTCCACAGAAACGCCTGTCTATTCCCTTTACAATTGAATCCTCTATATCTATTGCACTGGCACACTTTTTACCCCTCCCCACTGCAGCAGAACTAACCGTGGTGCAACGGGTTTGGCTGTTGCTCTTTTCCCCAGAGAGGTCATTCCCCTCAACAGTATCCAAAGCGGTATATCTGTTCCGCAGGGGAATGGCCACAGGAGATTCCTGCACTGCCTGCCTATCTCTCTTGCTCTGTCTGCTGGTCACCCATTCTCTTCCTGCCTGCGGAGTCTGAGCCTGCGGTGTGACCACCTCTCTATCCGTGCTGTCCACGATACTCTCTGACTCACGGATGCTCCACAGTGTCCCCAGCTGCTGCTCCAGCTTTGAAACACGGGCTTCCAGGAGCTGCAGCCGGAGACACTCCCTGCACACATGCTGGCCCTGGGAACTGGAAATGTTCCTTGTTTCCCACATGGAGCAGGAGGAGCACAAATGGCTTTGAGGTCTCTTGCCATGACTTAACCCTTTAAATTAAACCTTTTGGAAGATAATATCAAATAATATCTTGGGCCCTTCTTCCCTGGTCATTGTCACGACAGAATACAGCCCTTACAAACTCTAAACCACAAAGTAAAACCATCATCATAGTAAATACTTACCCTACCGTACTCACCCAATCGGCTTCTTACACTTGCCCTGTGTCACTTTTGAATCCTGAGGAGGTCACAGAGATTGCAAAGATTGTGGGGGCGATTCTTCCAAAAAAGTTCTAAGTTCTGAATTCGCGGGAAAACTGCCCAACCCATCAAAATGTAGCGTGGCTGGATGGGAGAATCAGGTTACAGAGATAGGGAGAGGGGGCGTAGGGGGCTGGATGAGGTTACAGAGATAGGGAGAGGTGTAGGGGCTGGAGGAGGTTACAGAGATAGGAAGGGGATGTAGAGACTGGAGGAGGTTACAGAGATAGGGAGGGATGTAGGGGCTGGAGGAGGTTACAGAGATATGGAGGGGTGTAGGAGCTGGAGGGGGGGGGGGT
>NW_027594450.1:0-2500 GCF_964213995.1 Mustelus asterias | reverse complement strand
TGTATTGAAATAAAACAATAACTTGCATTTAGATAGCACCTTTCACATTCTGAAAGAGCCCCGAGAGTGATTGTCAAACCCAATTGGATACCGAGTCACAGAAGGAGACGATGCCACACTGGGTCGAATGTTGCCTTGATGTCAGGAGCTGTCACTCATTAGGATCTGTGCTGAGAGCTGTAACAGTCTCCGGGATTCCACCATCTTCCTTGTCAATGTGTTGCAGTGTCGGGGGAGATGGGCAATTTCTTACCCGAGAAATCCTCGGGACGATGATGTCAGCTCCACTCAAAGAATCATAGAAATCCCTGCAGTGCAGTAGGAGGCCATTCAGCCCATCGAGTCTGCACCGACCACAATCCCACCCAGCCCCTATCCCCAGAATCCCATGCATTTACCCGAGCTACTTCCCCTGACACCAAGGGGCAATTACCATGGCCACTCCTCCTCACCCCCACACCTCTGGATTCAGCAGGAGTGGAGTCACTTGCAGGGCTGGCCAGGAGGAAAGCACATTTGTAAAGATAGCACTGAGTTACTGCTCACTTCGGACATCACCCAAACCCCATTGGGGGGGGAAAGGTTCCCAGAACTGCCTCCAAAGCCCACGTGGCGCTGATCCGGGGCGGAAACTGGGCTCCAGTTTGAAGGAAGGAAGCTATCAGCCATGATTGAATGGCAGAGCAGACTCGGTGGACCGAATGGCCTAATTCTGTTCCTATATCTTATGGTCTTAAGGCAAATGGTATGTTGGCCTTCGTAGCGAGAGGATTTGAGAAAAGGGATAGGGATGTTTTGCTGCAATTGTATAGGGCGTTGGTGAGGCCACACCTGGAGTATTGTGTGCAGTTTTGGTGTCCTTATCTGAGGAAGGATGTCCTTGCTATAGAAGGAGTACAGAGAAGGTTTACCAGGCTGATTCCTGGGATGGCAGGACTGTTGTATGAGGAGAGACTAAGTCAGTTGGGATTATATTCACTCGAGTTTAGAAGAGTGAGAGGGGATCTCATAGAAACTTATAAAATTCTAACAGGATTAGACAGGGTAGATTCAGAAAGAATATTCCCGATGGTGGGGGAGTCCAGAACTAGGGGTCATAGTTTGAGGATAAGGGGGAAACCTTTTAGAACTGAGGTGAGGAGAAATTTCTTCACCCAGAGGGTGGTGAATGTGTGGAATTCACTCCCACAGAAAGTAGTTGAGGTTGTGTGATTTCAAGAAGAAATTAGATATCGCTCTTGGGGCTGAAGGAATCGAGGGTAATGGGGGGAAGGGGGGTATCAGGATATTGAATTCAATGATCAGCCATGATCAGAATGAATGGTGGAGCAGCCTCGAAGGGCCGAATGGCCTCCTGCTGTTTCTAGTTTCTATGTTTCAGTGAGACTGTGTAACTGCTCAGACACTACGTGGGTCAAACACTCTGTGCTGGAGAGGCCTTGATAGTGTGGAGAGGAGTCTGGGTAGGAATAAACCCAATCCGCACTCTCTCTCTCCCTCTCTCTCTCTCTCCACTTTCCCTCGCTTCTGTTCTAGCCTCTCTCTCCAAGTTCTCTCTGTCCAGCTCTCTCTCTCTCTCTCACCCTGTGGTTCTCTCTCTCCCTCTCTTTCTCTGGTTCTCTCTCTCTCTCTCTCTCTGTGGTTCTCTCTCTCCCTCTCTTTCTCTGGTTCTCTCTCTCTCTCTCTCTCTCTCTGTGGTTCTCTCTCTCCCTCTCTTTCTCTGGTTCTCTCTCTCTCCTCTCTTTCTCTGTGGTTCTCTCTCTCCCTCTCTTTCTCTGGTTCTCTCTCTCTCCCTCTCTTTCTCTGGTTCTCTCTCTCTCTCTCTTTCTCTGGTTCTCTCTCTCTCTCTCTTTCTCTGGTTCTCTCTCTCTCTCTCTTTCTCTGTGGTTCTCTCTCTCCCTCTCTTCTCTGGTTCTCTCTCTCTCCCTCTCTTTCTCTGGTTCTCTCTCTCTCTCTCTCTTTCTCTGTGGTTCTCTCTCTCCCTCTCTTTCTCTGGTTCTCTCTCTCTCTCTCTTTCTCTGTGGTTCTCTCTCTCCCTCTCTTTCTCTGGTTCTCTCTCTCTCTCTCTCTGTGGTTCTCTCTCTCCCTCTCTTTCTCTGGTTCTCTCTCTCTCTCTCTGTGGTTCTCTCTCTCCCTCTCTTTCTCTGGTTCTCTCTCTCTCTCTCTTTCTCTGTGGTTCTCTCTCTCCCTCTCTTTCTCTGGTTCTCTCTCTCTCTCTCTTTCTCTGTGGTTCTCTCTCTCCCTCTCTTTCTCTGGTTCTCTCTCTCTCTCTCTGTGGTTCTCTCTCTCCTCTCTTCTCTGGTTCTCTCTCTCTCTCTCTGGTTCTCTCTCTCTCTCTCTCTGGTTCTCCCTCTCTCTCTTTCTTTCTCTGGTTCTCTCTCTCTCTCTTTCTCTGGTTCTCTCTCTCTCTCTCTCTCTGTGGTTCTCTCTCTCTCTCTCTCGTGGTTCTCTCTCTCTCTCTTTCTCTGGTTCTCCCTCTCTCTCTCTGTGGTTCTCTCTC
>NW_027594449.1:0-17510 GCF_964213995.1 Mustelus asterias | reverse complement strand
CCACAGCTTGCCTCCTGGACTTGCAGAATCTCACTGGCTGTCCTGTCTGGAGACAATACACATCTCTTTAACCTGTGCTTAATGCTCCCTCCACTCACATTGTCTGTATCTTTAAGACCTGGTTGGCTGTAGAGATTCGCATTCTAATCAGTATTCTGTAACTTGATTTTGTGTCTCTGTATGCACTGTTTGAGAGCACATTCCACTCCATCTGACGAAGGAGCAGCGCTCCGAAAGCTAATGGCATTTGCTACCAAATAAACCTGTTGGACTTTAACCTGGTGTTGTTAAAACTCTTACGGTATTTTCTAACCAGCGAATCAGGAAACAAGCCTTCAACCGTGGGGGCGGCTCAGTGGCACAGTGGTTAGCACTGCTGCCTCACAGGGCCGCCCCCACGGTTGAAGGCTTGTTTCCTGATTCGCTGGTTAGAAAATACCGTAAGAGTTTTTAACAACACCAGGTTAAAGTCCAACAGGTTTATTTGGTAGCGCAAGCCACAAGCTTTCAGAGCGCTGCTCCTTCGTCAGGTGAGTGGGAGTTTCTGTTCACAAACAGGGCATAGAAAGACACAAACTCAATTTACAAAATAATGGTTGGAATGCGAGTCTTTACAGGTAATCAAGTCTTAAAGGTACAGACAATGTGAGTGGAGAGAGAGTTAAGCTTAACCCTCTCTCCACTCACATTGTCTTAACGCTCTCTCCACTCACATTGTCTGTACCTTTAAGACTTGATTACCTGTAAAGCCTCGCATTCCAACCATTATTTTGTAAATTGAGTTTGTGTCTTTATATGCCCTGTTTGTGAACACAACTCCCACTCACCTGATGAAGGGGCAGCGTTCCGAAAGCTTGTGGCTTGTGCTACCAAATAAACCTATTGGACTTTAACCTGGTGTTGTGAGACTTCTTACTGTGCTTACCCCAGTCCAACGCTGGCATCTCCACATCATGGTCAGGGACATGGCAGAATCTGGATTTTTTTCGAGAAAAGGACATCGAAACTGAGTGCGAGAGGAGTTTTTTTTTGTCGAAAAAATGAAATTCCATCAATAGCCAATCCTAACGGCACAACCAAGAGTTTCCCATCTTTGCCAGGAGGATTCTTTTCCCAAAGGTAGGGGAGTCTAAAACTAGAGGGCATAGGTTTAAGGTGAGAGGGGAGAGATACAAAAGTGTCCAGAGGGGCAATTGTTTCACACACAGAGGGTGGTGAGTGTCTGGAACAAGCTGCCAGAGGTAGCAGTAGAGGCGGGTACAATTTTGTCTTTTAAAAAGCGTTTAGACAGTTCCATGGGTAAGATGGGTATAGAGGGATATGGGCCAAACGTGGGCAATTGGGATGAGCTTAGTGGTTAAAAACTGGGCGGAATGGACAAGTTGTCCGAAGGGCCTGTTTCCATGTTGTAAACATCTATGACTCTATGTAACCCGACTGCCATTCACCTTGCAGTTTTCGAGCTAAAAAAGCCATGTCCCCTGAGACACTGGGGATTGTTCCCTGGTGGATCCTAGCCCGGGTCTGTTCCTCCCTCTCAGCAAGCTGACTAATTGACTGCACTGTGCTCGACGCCTTGACAATATGATAATGAGACTGACTGGAAGCCTCAGAGATATAATAGACTCAGTCTCACTCTTGTCAATGGACAGGGGAACAGTCAATAACTGCAAAACATTCATGTTTAGCAGTTGGGCAAAGCAATCGTTATTCTCTGCGTACACAATCCATACAGGAATCACAATGTGAGACTTCTTACTACACAATCCATACACAGAAAAAAAACTCAGCAGCAATTTAAGGAAGAACCCACACAGGGAAGTGTATTTCAATATTCTGGGAGATTGCAGCTAATGATATCTGATCAAATACTAGAGCAGTCTGTGCACACATTGTTTAGATTGTTTAATTCAGAGAGCCTTCACTCTCCCTCGCCTGGACTGCTCTAATTAACCTCAACTTCTTTCACAAACAAGAACAGGAAATGCTGGAAAATCTCAGCAGGTCTGACAGCATCTGTGGAGGGAGAGAATAGAGCCGACGTTTCGAGTCTGGGTCCAACAATCTCACCCAGGTCCTACCCCCGTAACCCCATGTGTTTACCCTGCTGATTCCCCTGAGATTAAGGACCAATTTACCATGGCTAATCCATCTAACCTACACATGTGGGCGGCAGGGTAGCACAGTGGTTAGCACTGCTGCTTCACAGCTCCAGGGACCTGGGTTTGATTCCTGGCTTGGGTCACTGTCTGTGTGGAGTTTGCACATTTTCCCCGTGTCTGCGTGGGTTTCCTCCGGGTGCTCCGGTTTGCTCCCACACTCCAAAGATGTGCGGGTTAGGTTGATTGGCCATGCTAAAATTGCCCCTTAGTGTCCTGAGATGCGTAGCTTAGAGGGATTAGCGGGTAAATATGTAGGGATAAGGGGGTAGGGCCTGGGTGGGATTGTGTCGGTGCAGACTTGATGGGCCAAATGGCCTCTTTATGCACTGTAGGGTTTCTATGATTCTATGATTCTATGATCTTTGGGACACTAAGGGGCAATTTAGCATGGCCAATCAACCTAACTTGCACATCTTTGGACACTAAAGGGTGACTTAGCATGGCCAATCCACCTAACCCGCACATCTTTGGACACTAAGCGACAAGTTAGCATGGCCAATCCACCTAACCTGCACATCTTTGGACACTAAGGGATAATTTAGCATGGCCAATCCACCTAACCTGCACATAGAATCACTACAGTGCAGAAGGAGGCCATTCGACCCATTGAGCCCACATTGACAACAATCCCACTCAGACCCTATCCCCGTAACCTGAATTATTTACCCTGCAAATCCCTCTGACACTGAGGGGCAATTTTAGCATGGCCAATTCATCCTAACCTACACATCTTTGGACTGTGGGAGGAAACTGGAGCACCCAGAGGAAACCCACACAGACACGGGGAGAACGTGCAGACTCCATACAGACAGTCACCTAAGGTGGGGATTCGAAACTGGGTCCCTGGCATTGTGAGGCAGCAGTGCTAACCACTGTGCCACCGTGCCACCCCTATGTAATTGAATAAAATGACACTGAAGGTTTATTTGAGGATAATGGGGGATTTCACCCCTGTCCAACAGGATTGGTGTGATTATGAATAAAGGTTACATAGTTGGTCAAAAGGGAGTCGAGTAGGAGATCAGGATAAAGTAAATGTGTTCCTCACCATGATGGGGCCAGAGGCTTTTGAGGTGGTGTCTAACCAATGTTACCCCTGAGAGCCCACATCACCATATCGCCCAGCGTCGAATGTTACTGCAGAAAGATGTGCAAAAACTGAGAAGAGGCCTTTGCAGAAGTTGTTGCTGATGATTTGATTTGATTTATTATTGTCACATGTATTAGCATACAGTGAAAAGTATTGTTTCTTGCGCACTAAACAGACAAAGCATACCGTTCATAGAGTACACTATGGGCGGCACGGTAGCACAGTGGTTAGCACTGCTGCTTCACAGCTCCAGGGACCTGGGTTCGATTCCCGACTTGGGTCACTGTCTGTGTGGAGTTTGCACATTCTCCCCGTGTCTGCGTGGGTTTCCTCCGGGTGCTCCGGTTTCCTCCCACACTCCAAAGATGTGCGGGTTAGGTGGATTGGCCATGCTAAAAATTGCCCTTAGTGTCCTGAGATGCGTAGCTTAGAGGGATTAGTGGGTAAATATGTCAGGATATGGGGGTAGGGCCTGGGTGGGATTGTGGTCGGTGCAGACTCGATGGGCCGAATGGCCTCTTTCTGTACCGTAGGGATTCTATGATTTCTATGATTACATAGGGGAGAAGGAAAGGAGAGAGTGCAGAATGTAGTGTTACAGTCATAGCTAGGGTGTAGAGAAAGATCAACTTAATGCGAGGTAGGTCCATTCAAAAGTCTGACAGCAGCAGGGAAGAAGCTGTTCTTGAGTCGGCTGGTACGTGTCCTCAGACTTTTGTATCTTTTTCCCGACGGATGAAGGTGGAAGAGAGAACGTCCGGGGTGCGTGGGGTCCTTGATTATGCTGGCTGCTTTGCCGAGGCAGCGGGAAGTGTAGACAGAGTCAATGGATGGGAGGCTGGTTTGCGTGATGGATTGGGCTACATTCATGACCTTTTGTAGTTTCTTGGCTGGGCAGCACGGTGGTTGGCACTGCTGCCTCACAGCACCAGGGACCCGGGTTCAATTCCCGGCTTGGGTCACTGTCTGTGTGCAGTTTGCACGTTCTCCCCGTGTCTGCGTGGGTTTCCTCCGGGTGCTCCGGTTTCCACCCACAGTCCAAAAGACATGCTGATTAGATGCATTGGCTGTGCTAAATTCTGCCTCAGTGTACCCGAACAGCGCCGGAGTGTGGCAACTAGGGGATTTTCACAGTAACTTCATTGCAGTGTTAATGTAAGCCTAGTTGTGACACTAATAAATAAACTTTAAAAACTGTATTAATGAATAACACTGGGTAAAAGCACTTCTCTATATCTTTCTCTTGGTGGTGGTCTCCAGCCTGTTCCTCCTCATTACTGTTTAACAGTGAATGAAGAGAATCTTCCTCTGTTTTTGCCCAAAGCCTTTCGCACTTTTGTAAACCCCCTTCTAACTTTCGCTGTTCAAACAGCTGCATTGAGTTCACAAATCTTCATCCTGTCTTCTGACTTCCTATCTTACAGTTACTTAAAACTTTAAACTTTAAACTGGTCAGGGCAGGAGCCATGCCAAGCTGTGATACAACCAGAAAGAATGCTTTCTTTGGTGCATCTGTAAAAGGTGGTGAGAGTTGTAGTGGACATGCCAAATTTCCTTAGTCTCCTGAGAAAGTAGAGGCTGGGCTTTCTTAACTATAGCATCAGCTACAGTTACAGTCACAGCTAGGGTGTAAAGCAAGATCAACTTAATATATGGTAGGTCCATTCGAAAGTCTGATGGCAGCAGGGAAGAAGCTGTAACTGACCAGGACAGGTTGTTGATGATCTGGACACCTAAATACTTGAAGCTGTCGACCCTTTCCACTTGGTCCCCGTTGATGTAGACAGGGACATGTTCTCCTTTACGCTTCCTGAAGTCGATGACAATCCCCTTCGTTATGCTAACATTGAGGGAGGGATTATTGTTGCCGCACCAGTTCACCAGATTCTCTATCTTTATCCATATTCAGACGCACCTGTTCTCTGCACCGCACTTAAGATACACGACATTGTGACAAAACCAGACTCCTGTCAACAACATCCTTTCAGTGACCAGGCTCTGGGTCTCTTTTCCTCAGTGGCAGGGAATTAAAATGCAGACCTACCAACAACAACAACTTGCATTTGTGTAGCAATTTTAACATAGTGAAACATCCTAAGAGGCTTTATAGCATCGTTATCAAACAAAATAAGACACACCCAACCACTAAAGGTTGAGTGGATAAGTAGGTGACTACAAAGGGTCGTGAATGTAGCCCAATCCATCACGCAAACCAGCCTACCATCCATTGACTCTGTCTACACTTCCCGCTGCCTTGGCAAAGCAGCCAGCACAATTAAGGACCCCACGCACCCCGGACATCCGCTCTTCCACCTTCTTCCATCGGGAAAAAGATACAAAAGTCTGAGGTCACGTACCAACCGACTCAAGAACAGCTTCTTCCCTGCTGCTGTCAGACTTTGGAATGGACCTACCTCGCATTAAATTGATCTTTCTCTACACCCTAGCTATGACTGTAACACTACATTCTGCACTCTCTCCTTTCCTTCTCCCCTATGTACTCTATGAATGGTATGCTTTGTTTGTATAGCGCGTAAGAAACAATACCTTTCACTATATCCTAAAACATGTGACAATAATAAATCAAATCAATTCTAGAGAGTTTTATTTATTAGTGTCACAAGTAGGCTTACATTAACACCACAATGAAGTTACTGTGAAAATCCCCTAGTCGCCACACTCCGGCACCTGTCCAGGTACGCTGAGGGAGAATTTAGCACGGCCAATGCACCCTAACCAGCACGTCTTTTGGACTGTGGGAGGAAACCGGAGCACCCGGAGGAAACCCACACAGGGAGAACGTGCAGACTCCACACAGTGACCCAAGCCGGGAATCGAACCCGGGTCCCTGGCGCTGTGAGGCAGCAGTGCTAATCACTGTGCCACCGTGCCGCCCTGGATTCAGGAACCGTATGTGTTTCGGGCACTTGTCTCTAAAATCAGGGACACTATTTTATGGTGTTAGTGACATGTGTTTAACACATTCCAGAGATTAAATTATATTCGATTCAACAGAGATACAGAGATTCTATCGTGCCATGATCTGGAGTTTGCCCAATTGAACTGAAAGGTGGGAAATGGAAAGGATGTTCCTTGCCAACAATGCAAGGATCCCTTTCCATTGCAGAATGAGTCGGTAAGGATCGGTCCAGCAAGGTGGACACTCTGCCCAGTAAACCACCCACATCTCTGACCATCTCTCTCTCAGGTGCCAAGTCTTTCTACCAGGTGCCACCTGGTGGCTTTGAGCAGTGCGACAGGAAGCATGCACCAAACTGAAACCATGGCAACCGAAAGGAGTGGGAGGAAGAGTTCAACAGCAAACCTTATCTGGCTTTTTGTGCCTCAGATTCTGGATGCAAGTTTATTTATCCGTGGGTTTTTTAAAAAAAAAAGATATTTATTCCCTCTTCCCTTCCCAGTTTCTAAGGTGTCGCTCCACCGTGCGTCAAGAGGTTAGTCAGTAATCTAGCTGACAGCCTTCTCCCGATGGGGCAGAGCACCCAGATCGCGGGATTTTCCAGCCGCGCTCACCCCAAGGCTGGAAAACCCTACCCGAGATCGCCGCGGACCTTTGCATGGTCATGTCCTGCCCGCTACGATTCCCGTCGGGAACATTCCGCCAAGCGAGCCTGGGTGGGTGTGTAGGGAGCAGCTAATGGGGTAACACCCAAGCTTCTGTCTAACCCCAGCCTCGGGAACACGCGTGGTCGGGAACTGACCATATATGGAATCACAAGCAAGCTCTTTTCTCAGGTCATATGTTTCGGCTACAAGAGGGCACAGGTTCAGGGTGAGAGGGGAAGGTTGAGGGGAGACATGCGGGGAAAGTTGTTCACACAGAGGGTGATGCCAGTGGAGGTGGCAGACGCCTACACATTAGCAACGTTCAAGATTGATAGACACAGGAATGGGAGGTGAACAGAGGAATGGAAACCACAAACAAGCAATAAGTAGTGGGTCTAAATAGGTTTTAAGTTTTTAAGTTTATTTATCAGTGTCGCAAGTCGGCTTACATTAACACTGCAATGAAGTTACTGTGAAAATCCCCCAGTTGCCACACTCCGGCACCTGTTCGGGTACACTGAGGGAGAATTTAACACGGCCAATGCACCCTAACCAGCACGTCTTTCGGACTGTGGGAGGAAACCGGAGCACCCGGAGGAAACCCACGCAGACATGGGGAGACTCTGCACAGACAGTGACCCAAGCCGGGAATCGAACCCGGGTCCCTGGCGCTGTGAGGCAGCAGTGCTAACCCACTGTGCCACCCTGCCGCCCTTAAGGATTAGGGATCGGCATTGGTGGGCCAATGGGGCCTGTTCCTGTGCTGCATTGTTCTTTGTTCTTTGTACATGGGGGTTGCACGTGGCTGGTTGACCTCTCTTCCATCTCCACCAATATCAACCATCGCGTGTGAATTTGGTAGGCGGCTTTTACAGCTGGGTGCCTCTGTCTCTGGGCTGGGGACTGGAACCGGCACACACTGGCTCACCTACACCAGTTGCGGGAGTTCTTCCAGGGCCAGCAAGTCCTGGAGTGGGACTGGAACATTGAGACTCAGAAGCTTGATGGCCTGAGCCATAAGATAACAAACTAGGCTGTGAATAAAGGATAAGAAGGGGCACTGGAGAGGAACAAAACAGACTTACTAGGATGACACTGTAACTGAGAGATTATAACCCAGTATGAAGTTTAACAACACCAGGTTAGAGTCCAACAGGTTTATTTGGTAGCAAAAGCCACACAAGAACAAGAACAAAGAACAAAGAACAATACAGCACAGGAACAGGCCCTTCGGCCCTCCAAGCCCGTGCCGCTCCCTGGTCCAAACTAGACCATTCTTTTGTATCCCTCCATTCCCACTCCGTTCATATGGCTGTCTAGATAAGTCTTAAACGTTCCCAGTGTGTCCGCCTCCACCACCTTGCCTGGCAGCGCATTCCAGGCCCCCACCACCCTCTGTGTAAAATATGTCCTTCTGATATCTGTGTTAAACCTCCCCCCCTTCACCTTGAACCTATGACCCCTCGTGAACGTCACCACCGACCTGGGGAAAAGCTTTCCACCGTTCACCCTATCTATGCCTTTCATAATTTTATACACCTCTATTAAGTCTCCCCTCATCCTCCGTCTTTCCAGGGAGAACAACCCCAGTTTACCCAATTTCTCCTCATAACTAAGCCCCTCCATTCCAGGCAACATCCTGGTAAACCTCCTCTGTACTCTCTCCAAAGCCTCCATGTCCTCTGTTAGTGTGGCGACCAGAACTGGACGCAGTATTCCAAATGCGGCCGAACCAACGTTCTATACATCTGCAACATCAGACCCCAACTTTTATACTCTATGCCCCGTCCTATAAAGGCAAGCATGCCATATGCCTTCTTCACCACCTTCTCCACCTGTGACGTCACCTTCAAGGATCTGTGGACTTGCACACCCAGGTCCCTCTGCGTATCTACACCCTTTATGGTTCTGCCATTTATCGTATAGCTCCTCCCTCCATTATTTCTACCAAAATGCATCACTTCGCATTTATCAGGATTGAACTCCATCTGCCATTTCTTTGCCCAAATTTCCAGCCTATCTATATCCTTCTGTAGCTTCTGACAATGCTCCTCACTATCTGCAAGTCCTGCCAATTTTGTGTCGTCCGCAAACTTACTGATCACCCCAGTTACACCTTCTTCCAGATCGTTTATATAAATCACAAACAGCAGAGGTCCCAATACAGAGCCCTGCGGAACACCACTAGTCACAGCTTTCGGAGCCCCAAGCCCATTCTTCAGGTGAGTGGGAATTCTGTTCACAAACAGGGCATATAAAGACACAGACTCAATTTACATGAATAATGGTTGGAATGCGAATACTTACAGCTAATCAAGTCTTTAAGATACAAACAATGTGAGTGGAGAGAGCATCAAGACAGGTTAAAGAGATGTGTATTGTCTCCAGACAGGACAGCCAGTGAAACTCTGCAGGTCCAGGCAAGCTGTGGGGATTACAAATAGTGTGACATGAACCCAATATCCCGGTTGAGGCCGTCCTCATGTGTGCGGAATCTCCACATCAAGATTATAACCCACCAGGAAAGATTGAACAGGTTGGGAGTCTAACCCCAGTGAAGAAAATCATAGGATACTACAGTGCAGAAGGAGGCCATTCAGCCCATCGAGTCTGCACCGACCACAATCCCACCACGCCCTATCCCCATAACCCCATGTATTTACCCTAGCTAGTCCCCCTGACACTAAGGGGCAATTTAGTGTGGCCAATGCACCTAACCCACACATCTTTGGATTGTGAGAGAAAACCAGAGCACCCGGAGGAAACCCATGCAGACACGGGGAGAACGTGCAGACTCCACACAGACAGTGACCCGAGGCCGGGAATCGAACCCGGGTCCCTGGCGCTGTGAGGCAGCAGTGCTAACCCACTGTGCCACCATGCCGCCCACTCTATGAAGCAATTTGAAAACAAGGATGGGAATTTTGAAGAAACATTGACGGGTGGGGGTTCAGTTATAAAGAGAGATTTGATAAACTGGGATTATTTTCACTCCAGCACAGAGCTCTGAAGAGATTTAATAGGTCGTTTGCAAGCATCTGTACTTGATCCTTATCACAAGGAGACAGATACAATTGCTCGGAAATGGTCTATTAAAATCTCCTCAGCTTTCCATGTTCAAAGGAAAATAGTTCCGGTATCTCAAATCTCTCTTCTGAACTGTAAATCTGCCTGATTTTAATACTGTGGCGTTTACTCTGAGATTTTGTCGCTGTTTCTTTCTCAGAGATTACACTTTTATCTGTACCTTTTCTTCTCCCCGAATCTCCACTCTGTCAAAATCAAAACCTATTTTGACATCTCCCGCCCCTCCTCTCATTTTCCGCAGGCCCCAGACACAAAGAAACACCAATCTTTCCTTCTCCTATGACTGACTGCTATTTTAAAACCAAACTTGTAATGTCCCACCCTAACAGCACTGTGGGTGTACCTACAGCACACCGATTGTACCGGTTTGAGAAGGCGGCTCACTCACCACCAGCTTCTCAAGGACGGTTAGAGATGGAGCCTAGCCAGTGACGAGTATCATAGAATAGAATCCCGACGGTGCAGAAGGAGGCCATTCGGCCCATCAAGCCTGCACCGACAATAATCCCAGCCAGGCCCTATCCCCATAACCCCACATATTTACCCTGCCAATCCCCCTGACACTAAGAGGCAATTTAGCATGGCCAATCCACCGAACCTGCACATCTTGGAATACTAAGGGGCAATTTAGCATGGCCAATCCACCTAACCTGCACATCTTTGGATACTGAAAGGCAATTTAGCATGGCCAATCCACCTAACCTGCACATCTTTGGATACTGAAAGGCAATTTAGCATGGCCAATCCACCTAACCTACACATCTTGGGACACTAAGGGGCAATTTAGCATGGCCAATCCACCTAACCTGCACATCTTTGGATACTGAAAGGCAATTTAGCATGACCAATCCACCTAATCTGCACATCTTGGAATACTAAGGGGCAATTTAGCATGGCCAATCCACCTAACCTACACACCTTGGGACACTAAGGGGCAATTTAGCATGGCCAATCAACCTAACCTACACACCTTGGGACACTAAGCGGCAGTTTACCATGGCCAATCAACCTTTCCTACACACCTTGGGACACTAAGGGGCAATTTAGCATGGCCAATCCACCTAACCTTCACATTTTGGGACACTAAGGGGCAATTTAACATGGCCAATCCACCCAACCTACACCTCTTTGGACTGTGGGAAGAAACCGGAGCACCCGGAGGAAACCCACACAGACACGGGGAGAATGTGCAAACTCCACACAGACAGTGACCCAAGGCTGGAATCGAACCTGGGTCCCTGGCACTGTGAGGCAGCAGTGCTAACCACAGTGCCACCGTGCCGCCCAAGGTCGAATTAAAACAATTGTCAGTCGTGGTTCAATGGGTTGGAACTCTCATGCTCAACACCAACAATGACTTGTGTTTGCAAGCGCCTTTAGAAGATATTCCAGAGAAAATAAAACTTGACATTGAACTATGCATCAGGGTAGATGGTCAAGAGCTTTGTCAAAGAGGGAGGTTTTAAGCAGCGTCTGGAAGAAGTGAAAGGTGGAGGTGTGGCGTGGTTTCGGGAGGGAATTCCAGTTCTTAGGAAGCTGAAGACACGGCAGCCAGTGGTGCAGCGACTAAAATCAGTAATGCTTCAAAGGTCAGAATGAGATGAGTGCAGAGGTTGTGGAGGGGTTTACAGAAGTAGGGAAGATGGAGCACTGGAGAGGGAGTTGAAAACAAGGTTGAGAAAGTCATCAGTTTGCATCACACTGAAGAAAATGATAGAATCCCTACAGTGCAGCAGGAGGCCATTCGGCCCATCAGGTCTACACCGACACAATCCCACCCAGGCCCTATCCCCGTCACTCCACATATTTACCCTGCTAATCCCCCTGATGCTAAGGGGCAATTTAGCATGGCCAATCCACCTTTGGAGTGTGGGAGGAAACCGGAGGAAACCCATGCACACATGGGGAGAATGACTCCGCACAGTCATTCACCCAAGGTCAGAATCGAACCCGTGTCCCCAGCGCTGTGAGGCAGCAGTGCTAACCACTGTGCCACCGTGCCGCCCATAGAGTTGAGTTATAAAGAGAGGCTGGATAGACTGGGACTTTTTTCTCTGGAGCGTAGAAGGCTGAGGGGTGATCTTATAGAGGTCTATAAAATAATGAGGGGCATAGACAAGGTAGATAGTCAATATCTTTTCCCAAAGGGAGTGGAGTCTGAAACTAGAGGGCATAGGTTTAAGGTGAGAGGGGAGAGATACAAAAGTGTCCAGAGGGGCAATTTTTTCACACAGAGGGTGGTGAGTGTCTGGAACAAGCTGCCAGAGGTAGTAGTAGAGGTGGGTACAGTTACCTGGGTAAGATGGGTATAGAGGGATATGGGCCAATGCGGGCAATTGGGATTAGTTTAGGGGTTTAAAAAAAAAGGCAGCATGGACAAGTTGGGCCGAAGGGCCTGTTTCCATGCTGTAAACCTCTATGACTCTAAGAAATCAGGCTAACACTTCAGAGTGGGACAACGGGAGTGCTGCACTGTCAGAGCTGCTGTATTCCAGATGTGTTGTGAAGCCACTACAGCTGGAGTACCATCTGCCCTTCAAAGTCCACGAGATCCCATGGTATTATTTGATGGTGAGCAGATTCTTTGAGGAAGCTCATCCAGTTCCGATAAAAGGGCAATGAACCTTTTAGAAGAAAGAGAGGCGATCTTACAAGAATCTTATAAAATTCTGAGGATGGCAGATGCTAAGGCTGTTTTTCCTTGGTTGGAGAGTCTCGAACTCATTGTCTCAAGGTGAGGGTGAGCCATGTTGGACATATTTGAGTTTTGGAAGGCACAGTGTGAGAAAGTGAGGCCACAGATTGGTAGCCCAGGGGTGAAGACCCCGGAATAACTCGACCTCATAAAGAAGAACGAAAGTAAGATGTATCTGGGTAGGGGGCAGTGAATGAACCCCTCCCGAAGTTTGCAGCTATGTTTTCTTCCAGATATCAAGCATATCAAGAGGCCACAGTAAGGGCAGCCATAGGACCTCTGGCAGTGACAATTTGAAAGGTGCAAAACAACTGTGCATGGGGTGCATGAGGTTCACAAGAATGATCCCTGGAATAATTTCTCCCTCAATGTCAACAAAACGAAAGAGATTGTCATCGACTTCAGGAAGCGTCGTGGAGAACATGCCCCTGTCTACATCAATGGGGATGAAGTAGAAAGGGTCGAGAGCTTCAAGGTTTTAGGTGTCCAGATCACCTACAACCTGTCCTGGTCCCCCAATGCCGACACTATAGTTAAGAAAGCCCACCAATGCCTCTACTTTCTCAGAAGACTAAGCAAATTTGGCATGTCAGCTACAACTCTCACCAACTTTTACAGATGCACCATAGAAAGCATTGTTTCTGGTTGTATCACAGCTTGGTATGGCTCCTGCTCTGCCCAAGACTGCAAGGATCTACAAAAAGTAATGAATGTAGCCCAATCCATCACGCAAACCAGCCTCTCATCCATTGACTCCGTCTACGCTTCCCGCTGCCTCGGTAAAACAGCCAGCATAATTAAAGACCCAACGCACCCCGGACATTCTCTCTTCCACCTTCTTCCTTTGGGGAAAAAGATACAAAAGACTGAGGTCACGTACCAACCGACTCAAGAACAGCTTCTTCCCTGCTGCTGTCAGACTTTTGAATGGACTACCATGCATTAATTTGATCTTTCTCTACACCCTAGCTATGACTATAACACTATATTCTGTATTCTTTCATTTCCTTCTCTATGAACAGTATGTTTTGTCTGTATAGCGTGCAAGAAACAATACTTTTCACTGTATGCTAATACATGTGACAATAATAAATCAGATCAAATCAGATCAAATAAAGAGCTTGTCATATGAGGAACGGTTGAGGACTCTGGGTCTGTACTCATTGGAGTTTAGAAGGATGAGGGGGGATCTTATTGAAACTTACAGGATACTGCGAGGCCTGGATAGAGTGGACATGGAGAGGATGTTTCCACTAGTAGGAAAAACTAGAACCAGAGGGCACAACCTCAGGCTAAAGGGACAATCCTTTAAAACAGAGATGAGGAGGAATCTCTTCAGCCAGAGAGTGGTGAATCTGTGGAACTCTTTGCCGCAGAATGCTGTGGAGGCCAGGTCATTGAGTGTCTTTAAGACAGTTATGGGAATAAGGCAGGAGAATGGGGATGAGAAAAATATCAGCAGACTCGATGGGCCGAGTGGCCTAATTCTGCTCCTATGTCTTATGGTCTTATGGTTACGGGGACAGGGCAGAGGGGAGGACCTGGGTGGGATGTTTTTTTGGAGAGTTGGTGCAGACTCGATGGGCTGAATGGGCTCTTTTCACACAACGAAGGGGAGCGGAGGGTTCCTTAGAATCTTAGAAACCCTACAGCACAGAAAGAGGCCATTTGGCCCATCGAGTCTGCACCGACCATAATCCCAGCCAGGCCCTACCACCATATCCCTACATATTTACCCACTGCTCCCTCTAACCTACGGACACTAAGGGCAATTTTAGCATGGCCAATCAACCTAACCCGCACATCTTTGGACTGTGGGAGGAAACCGGAGCACCCGGAGGAAACCCACGCAGACACGAGGAGAATGTGCAAACTCCACACAGACAGTGACCCAAGCCGGGAATCGAACCCAGGTCCCTGGAGCTGTGAAGCAGCAATGCTAACCGCTGTGCTACCGTGCCGCCCTCTTACTCTTACGAGTGACTTGGAGATAGTTACTATTTAGTTTTCTTTAAAATTGTTTACTTGCGCTATTAATATCCAGGACCTCATTGTACACTGGACACAGACTGTTCTGTGTTTTGTTCCCTTGTAGCATCTTGGTTATCTGATCCTGATGCCATGGAGTCATCAATAGAGTTTTACAGTATAGAAAGAGGCCCTTTGGCCCATCATATCTGTGCCAGCCACCAACCACCTGTCTATTCTAATCCCATTTTCCAGCACTTGGTCCGTAGTCTTGTGTGCTACGGCGTTTCAAGCGCTCACCTAAATGCTTCTTAAATGTTGTGAGGGTTCCTGCCTCTACCACCCTTTCAGGCAGCGAGTCCCAGATTCCCACCACCCTCTGGGTGAAAAGGTTTCTCCTCAAATCTCCTCTAAATCTCCTGCCCCTTACCTTAAATCTCTGTCCCCTGGTTATTGGCGCCTCTACAAAAGGGGAAAAGTTTCTATCTATCTACCCTATCTATGTCCCTCATAATTTTGTACACCTGAATCTACCCCGTCAGCCTTCTCTGCTCAAGGAGAACATGCTCACAATATCATTAATATCACTGCCTAATTAACAAAGCTATTAACCCTTTACTGTACAGTGAAGATGCATCACTCAGAGGGTTGTGACGCTTCTGCTTCAGATTTTCTGCTTCAGAAGACTTTGTGTGCTCAGTGCCTTTGGTTGGCAGTGTTCCAGACTGTGACTGATGGATCTGAGGCGACCAAGTTTATCAGGGGATATGGGAATCAGATAGGCGAGGGGAGGGGGGTGGCATGTATGGACCTGAGATAGATGTTCACGATTTCAGTGAAAGGGCAGAGCAGGCTCTACTTATTCATGAAGGACTCGTCTTCTCAATCTTGCCCCTCGCCTGAGGTGTGGTGATCCTCAGGTTAAATCACCACTAGTCAGCTCTCCCCCTCAAAGGGGAGAGCAGCCTATGGTCATCCAGGATTATGGTGACTTTACTTTTACCTCCTATGTTCTTACGATTGGAAGCATTACCTTTGTTTCTCTCCGCACGGACGTCTGCCTGAGTATTTCCAGCATTTTCTGTTTTAATTTCAGATCCCCAGCATCCAGTTGATTCCTAATTGCTTGATTCCGTGTTCTCCCCTGCGCCCAAGTCAATATTCATCCCTCAAACATCATTGCAAAAACAGGTGATCTGGTTGTTAGACATGGTTAGGGCGGCACGGTGGTCAGCACTGCTGCCTCACAGCGCCAGGGACCCAGGTTTGATTCTGGCCTCGGGTGGCTGTCAGTGTGGAATTTGCACGTTCTCCCCGTGTGTGCGTGGGTTTCCTCCCACAGTCCAAAGATGTGTAGGTGAGGTGGATTGGCTATGATAAATTGCCCCTAGAGTCCAAAGATGTGCAGGTTAGGTGGATTGGCCATGCTAAATTGCCCCCTAGTGTCCCAAGATTTGTAGGTTAGGTGGATTAGCCATGCTAAATTGTCCCTTAGTGCCCAAAGATGTGCAGGTTAGGTGGATTGGCCATGTTAAATTGCCCCTTAGTGTTCCAAGATGTGTAGGTTAGGTGGATTAGCATGCTAAATTGACCCTTAGTGCCCAAAGATGTGCAGGTTGGGTGGATTAGCCATGTTAAATTGCCCCTTAGTGTTCCAAGATGTGTAGGTTGGGTGGATTGGCCATGTTAAATTGCCCCTTAGTGCCCAAAGATGTTTCCGGATTCGGTGGCAGGCCATGCTAAATTGCCCCTTAGTGTCCAAAGATGTGCAGGTTAGGTGGATTGGCCATGCTAAATTGCCCCTTAGTGCCCAAAGATGTGCAGGTTAGGTGGATTGGCCATGTTAAATTGCCCCTTAGTGTTCCAAGATGTGTAGGTTAGGTGGATTAGCATGCTAAATTGACCCTTAGTGCCCAAAGATGTGCAGGTTGGGTGGATTAGCCATGTTAAATTGCCCCTTAGTGTTCCAAGATGTGTAGGTTGGGTGGATTGGCCATGTTAAATTGCCCCTTAGTGCCCAAAGATGTTTCCGGATTCGGTGGAAGGCCATGCTAAATTGCCCCTTAGTGTCCAAAGATGTGCAGGTTAGGTGGATTGGCCATGCTAAATTGCCCCTTAGTGCCCAAAGATGTGTAGGTTGGGTGGATTGGCCATGCTAAATTGCCCCTTAGTGTCCAAAGATGTGCAGGTTAGGTGGATTGGCCATGCTAAATTGCCCCTTAGTGCCCAAAGATGTGTAGGTTGGGTGGATTGGCCATGCTAAATTGCCCCTTAGTGTCCAAAGATGTGCAGGTTAGGTGGATTAGCCATGTTAAATTGCCCCTTAGTGCCCAAAAATGTGTAGGTTAGGTGGATTAGCCATGTTAAATTGCCCCTTAGTGTTCCAAGATGTGTAGGTTGGGTGGATTGGCCATGTTAAATTGCCCCTTAGTGCCCAAAAATGTGTAGGTTAGGTGGATTAGCTGGGTAAATATGTGGGGTTATGGGGATAGGACCTGGGTAAAACACTGCCAGAGAGTTAGTACAGGCTCGATGGGCTGAAGGGCCACCTTCTGCACGGTTGGGATTCTATGATTTTACAACTCCCCACATTGCAACGCTTCGAAAGTGATTCATTGGCGCATTCAGACTTTACATTTTATTACATTTTATTTTTTAAAACAAAATCCTCCCTCCCGCATTGAATTTGTTTCCCCAGCTCACTGAGCAGGGACACAATAAATTTATCTTGAAACCTTTAAACAGCATTAAGGTGATTGTTTCAATTTGTGTAAAAGGCTGCTATAGATGGGAATGTTCCATGTAAACCCCTATTATCCACTGCCCTCTGCTGGGCTGCTCTCTTGTATTTCCTCCACCGCCCCCCCCACTTTGGATGAGGAGATGGGGAAACATCCACTTTAGGAGTCAGGCTGCGGCCCAGAGACAAGGTAAACAGCGG
>NW_027594448.1:0-17557 GCF_964213995.1 Mustelus asterias | reverse complement strand
TCCCATCTTCAAAATGATCAATTGAACTGTAAATCTATACTTCTACCACCCTTTGCATGAAGGAGAGTTGGTTCTGATTTCTATAACAATCCATGCTCCCAAAGTCAGCTGAACGTTATAAGAGTGCTTAGAGCTAAAGTAAAGTAAAAAGTTTATTTATCGGTCACAAGTAGGCTTCTATTCACACTGCAATGAAGTTACTGTGAAAATCCCCTAGTTGCCACACTCCGGCGCCTGTTCAGGTGCACTGAGGAGAATTTAGCATGGCCAATGCACCCTAACCAGCACGTCTTTGGACTGTGGGAGGAAACCGGAGCACCCGGAGGAAACCCATGCAGACACGGGGAGAACGTGCACACTCCACACAGACAGTGACCCAAGCCGAGAATCGAACCCGGGTCCCTGGCGCTGTGAGGTAGCAGTGCTAACCACTGTGCCACCGTGCCGCCCCTATGGAAAATGGATAAGATTCAATTGTTCAGTTGCTCTGTTTTTGATTTTGTGAGCCTGGTAATGATCTATGCTCACTGTGCTTGATTGGTTAGGGCTGGGTGCGGATGCAGAGCAAAGTAAACAGAGCAAAGTAAAAAGTTGCTAGAAGCTGAAGGATAAGCATGAGTGCAGACATTTTTCTGATTGCGGAGATATTTTAAAACTCTCGTGTATAGACCCGAGTCAGCATTTTTCTGAGAAATATAAGACAAACAAAGATATTGCCCTGTGCTTGTTAAATGCTTTTGAGATATTTACCTGTAGTCTCGGATTACTGATGTACAGGGGAAAAATGCTAATGTTTCCTTAAAAGTAAAGGGAGGGAGAATTAGGTGATTTAAGCAATGGAAGTGATGATCTTGGCCTCAAATACAGTGCACAAAGCATTGAACTGCATCCCGTGAGGACCAATAGCTCTTGGATACCAATATCCGGAAAGAAAAATATATATTTGAAATGATCCAATCAAACTTGAATATAGACATAAATCTGATTTATTGTAATTATAAAGATGGTGCATTGAATTATGTGTTTCTTTGGAAATAAAGTGATATATTTTCATTCATATTTTATGGGACTTTTATTCCATTAATGGGAAGATGTGAAAATGTTCGACAGATTGGTGACAATAAGGACAAAAGCATATTCATTTCCTAAGTTGTTTTTCTCTCTGTCTATTGTCTCAATGGAAACTCCATGGGCTGGATTTTCGACCGCGCTCGCCCCAAGACCGGAAAATCCCGCCCAAGATCAACGGACATTTGCGCAGTCCTTGTCCCGCTCACTACGATTCCCGTGGCGGGCGGGACAGGAAAATTCCGCAGGTCTCTGTCCAGGTTACTGTTCCCAGGCTCTTTGGCTCCGCCTATGTTTAACTTCTGTATTTGAACCCCAGCTGCAGTGGTTCCATAATCCTTCCTCAACAGAAATCTATTCATCTCAACCGTGACATTTTCAGTTGATCCTCAGTAGCACCCCCACCCATAAACCAACCCCCCCACCCATAAACCCACCCCCCCACCCATAAACCCACCCCCCCACCCATAAACCCACCCCCACCCATAAACCCACCCCCCACCCATAAACCCACCCCCCCACCCATAAACCCACCCCCCACCCATAAACCCACACCCTACCCATAAACCCACCCCCCACCCATAAACCCACCCCCCCACCCATAAACCCACCCCCCCACCCACAAACCCACCCCCCACCCACAAACACACCCCCACCCACAAACACACCCCCACCCACAAACCCACCCCCCCACCCACAAACCCACCCCCCCACCCACAAACCCACCCCCCCACCCACAAACACACCCCACCCACAAACACACCCCCACCCACAAACCCACCCCTCCACCCACAAACACACCCCTCCACCCACAAACACACCCCCCCACCCACAAACACACCCCCCCACCCACAAACACATCCCCCCACCCACAGAACCAACCCCCCCCACCCACAGAACCACCCGCTCACCCACAAAAACACCCCCCCACCCACAGAACTAACCCCCCCACCCACAAACACAACCCCCAACCACAGAACAACCAACCCCCACCCACAAACACACTCCCCCACCCACAAACACACCCCTCCACCCACTGAACCAACCCCCCACCCACAAACGCATTCCCCCCCCCACTGAACCAACCACCCCACCCACAAACCTACACCCCCCACCCCCTGAACCAACCCTCCCACCCACAAACACACTCCCCCACCCACAGAACCCACTCTCCCACCCACAGAACCAACCCCCCCACCCACAAACCTACAGCTCCACCAATAGAACCAACCCCCCCACCCACAAAATCAACCCCTCACCGAAGAACCCACCCCATCCCAAACTCCCCACCCCTCCCCCCACAAAGCCACCCTCCGTCCCAGTTTCACCACCCCACAAAACCACTCCCCCATCCCACCCCCAACACACCACATCCCCACCCTTCCTCCAACATATCACCTCTTCCCCACCCCCACCCTGGTAGCCTTTTGGGAGAGAGTTTGTAGATTTTCACCACCCTGTGTGTGAAAAGATGCTTTGTGACATGACCACTGTACACTCTAATCTTTAGGTCATGTCTCCTTGTTCTTAACTCCCCACAACCCCACCCCCAGTTCCACCAGAGGAAATAGTTTCTCATTAGCTCCCTTATCAAATCATTCGATCATCGTAAACATCTCAATTCAATCACCCCTTAGCCTTCTATACTCAAGGGAATACAAGGGCGGTTAATACAACCTGGATTTGTAATGAACCCTTTTAGACCCCAGTCTTATTCTGGTGTATCTGTGCTGTGTATCGTAAGAAGTCTCACAACATCAGGTTAAAGTCCAACAGGTTTATTTGGTAGCAAAAGCCACAGTGGCTTTTGCTACCAAATAAACCTGTTGGACTTTAACCTGGTGTTGTGAGACCTCTTATTGTGTTTGCCCCAGTCCAACGCCGGCACCTCCACATTATCACTCCTGTGGATACCCAGAGTGGAATACCATACTCCCGACTGTTAAATATCACCCCTGTGTGTTCCAAACCCCTTACTATAAAGGCCGATATCCCAGAGCCCTCTGAGAAGTTTTTGTACCTGTCCACTAGCTTTTACAGATTTCTGTACTTGCACTCGTGAATCTTTCTGCTCCTTCACCTACCCCAGCTTCTCAACATTTAAAGAGTACTTGCTGATCTATTTTTCTTTGATCCAAAGTCATTCTTCTTTCTGGGCTAATTTTGAGTAGATGCTTCTCTCTGTCTCCCACAATGATACGGAGACCCAACGGCAGGAACTCAATGCAAGCTCAAAACGTGGCCTTGGGGTTGCCA
Source organism: Mustelus asterias (assembly GCF_964213995.1). Lineage (NCBI taxonomy): Eukaryota > Metazoa > Chordata > Chondrichthyes > Carcharhiniformes > Triakidae > Mustelus > Mustelus asterias. The sequence goes on along the minus strand of NW_027594448.1, from coordinate 14,233 downwards.
AGAGGGACATTGCCCTACTTCCCAAACTTGGTGCTAATAGTTGACCATTTTCACAGTTTGGTGGTGCACAAATGTTCAACCAAACATGTCACCACGGAACTTGGTGCTTCTGCTGAATCCCTGACCTCTTACTGTGTAATTATTGAGAGACACCAGGCTGATGTTGAGAAAATCTATTGTTTCACGGTTACTGATTCCCTTGTTGCTGTCTTAGCGACTCAGGAGGGATTAGAGTGGACTTTATCCAGACTTTCTGCTCCACTGCGAGTGAGGAGTGGGGTGGCACGGTGATTAGCACTGCTGCCTCACAGTGCCAGGAACCCTGGTCTGATCTTCTGAATAGATTCACTGATTTCAAGTTGAAGCGAGGGTCTTGCAAAGGGTTGTTTTCCTTGTGAGAGAGTCTGGGACCAGAGGGCATAATCTCAGAGTAAAGGAGTCGCCCATTTAAGATGGAGATATGGAGGAATTTCTTCTCTCAGAGAGTAGTGAATCTGTGGAATTCTTTACCATACAGGGCCATAAAGGCTGGGTTAAGTATGTTCAAGGCTGAAGGGTATGGGGATAAGGCGGGAGTGGCACAGTGGTTAGCACTGCTGCCTCACAGCGCCAAGGACCCGGGTTCGATTCCGGCCTCCAGTCGCTGTCTGTGTGGAGTCTGCACATTCTCCCCTTGTCTGCGTGGGTTTTCTCCGGGTGCTCCGGTTTCCTCCCACAGTCTGAAAGATCTGCTGGTTAGATGCATTGGCCATGCTAAATTCTAAATTCGAAAACCAATTCCAGCCTCGGGTCACTGTCTGTGTGGAGTTTGCACGTTCCCCTCGTGTCTGCGTGGGTTTCCTCCAGTCCAAAGATATAGAGGTTAGGTTGATTGGCCATGCTAAATTGACCCTAGTGTCAGCGGGATTAGCAGGGTAAACATGTGGGATTGTGGGAATAGGGCCTGGATGGGATTGTGGTCGGTACAGACTCGATTGGCTGAATGGCCTCCTTCTGTACGGTAGGGATTCTAAAATGCAGTTGGGGATTATCATATCCGATCAGCCATGATCTCATTAAATGGAAGAACAGACTCAATGGGCTGAATGGCCTACTCCTGCTCCTACGTCTTATGGTCTAAAACGACGGGTTCACAGGTTGTGAGGTTTCCTGTAATTGAATAGTTGGTGTGTTGGTTCTCAGGTGTACTTTAATCTGGAACAGGTTACGCAGTCTGCCTGCCTGATGTCTCGCCGCTTGTCTTTGAGTTCAATTCATAGACTGGTTGAACCGATCGTTCCAATGTCTTGGATGGGATTGGCTGCACGCAGCTCTGAGCAGGGTTTGCAAACAGGCAAAGAAAAGATGGCTGTCTCCCCAGGTGGCCTTTCTCAGGTTCAAAGTATTTTTCAAATGAGGTGTGGTGTCCCTGTTGACTCCACATCCTGCTCTGCGTGTTAATAGCTTTGAGGCCCACCCAATTCACTATGAGGAAAACCAATATGATACAATGGGAAGAGGCCATTCATTCCCATCTGTCACAAACTGAGTATTGGTCTTTCCTTTTATCAAGTATGAGGCATATAGAGAGGTAGTCTGGTAAGTCAATGGTTTTTTGTGTTGTCCCATCCTTAAACAAGGAGATGTGTGAATTCCCCAGATGGCTGTGAATGTCATATTTAATTGGGTATTAGACTATGACTTGCTACTGTCTGTAGCCCAAATCGCTACTCCTACTCCTAGTTCTTACTTTCTTAATGTAAATCACATGCTTTGTGGCAGCCATCTTAACAGCTTATTTGAGTCCAATTTTTAAAAGTATTGACTGAAAGTTCATAATATGACATAACTACACTGGGCATGACATAGAAATAGATAGTTGTTGCTGCGCTTTATCATAGAATATCATAAACAGAAGCAGGGATAATCCATTCTACCTTTACAGTGCTCCAACAAGTCTCCAGATAAGGATCCCCAATGTGTTATGTTAACTTCTGGATAGGATACCTCCAAATTGTTATGTCCTGGGTAAGGAGAGATGAACTGGCTCCCTTTCTCTATTCTACCCCCTCTGCTGGTCGCAATAAGATTAATTTGGAAATGTTCCCTTCCCTTGTGGATGTCTTGATTTGATTTGATTTGATTTGATTTATTATTGTCACATGTATTAGTATACAGTGAAAAGTATTGTCTCTTGTGTGCTATACAGACAAAGCATACCATTCATAGAGACGGAAACGAGAGAGTGCGGAATGTAGTGTTACAGTCATAGCTAGGGTGTAGAGAAAGATCAATTTAATGCAAGATAAGTCCATTCAAAAGTCTGACAGCAGCCGGGAAGAAGCTGTTCTTGAGTGGGTTGGTACGTGACCTCAGACTTTTGTATCTTTATCCCGAAGGAAGAAGGTGGAAGAGAGAATGTCCGGGGTGCATGGGGTCCTTAATTATGCTGGCTGCTTTGCTGAGGCAGCGGGAAGTGTAGACAGAGTCAATGGATGGGAGGCTGGTTTGCGTGATGGATTGGGCTACATTCACGACCTTTTGTAGTTCCTTGCGGTCTTGGGCAGAGCAGGAACCATACCAAGCTGTGATACAACCAGAAAGAATGCTTTCTATGATGCATCTGTAAAAGTTGGTGAGAGTCGTAGCTGACATGCCAAATTTACTTAGTCTTCTGAAAATGTAGAGGCGTTGATGGACTTTCTTAACTATAGTGTCGGCATGGGGGGGACCAGGACAGGTTGTTGGTGATCTGGACACCTAAAAATTTGAAGCTCTCGACCCTTTCTACTTCATCCCAGTCCCAATATTTATGTTTTAGAAGGAGTCAATTTAATCAGGCTTCCTCGAGTCAAAGAAAGAGTGAGTTTATTAGCTACAAAATGTGAGGAAAGTGATAAAGCACATGCATATACATTCGCACAGATCCGAAATGAGAACTATCTCCAACAGTAAGTTTAAAAAACATGCGAATCAGTCTTTGACTTGTCTGTGAGGAGTAGGTGGTGGAATGTTGCAGCTGTTGTGATTTAAGATTCCAATAGCGCTGACTTTTGCAGATGAACAGATCATTTGGGGATTCCAGCATTCTGTCGTTTAGCCGAGAAGCCGCCCTCCTTCCTTTTTCAGCTGTGGCTTTGCTGACTTGGATTGCTTTAGCAATCAGAGAGAGAGAGTTTTGATTTAACTGCTGCTGTCCTTCCCCCTGTGTCACACGCTGACACTCCCAGCACAGGCTGACACTGACAAGGTTTTGCAGCTGGCTTTTTTATATTCCTCGGAAGGCAAAAATGCAAAACCCATTCTGGGACATTACCCACAGGATATAATTCCTGCCGGGATGATAATCAGCTCTCATTATCTGCACAGGATATGACAGTTGGTTTCTGTATAGTCTTTTCCTTTAAAAAGAACAAAGAAAATTACAGCACAGGAACAGGCCCTTCGGCCCTCCAAGCCTGCACCGACCATGTTGCCTGGCTGAACTAAAACCCCCCTATCCTTCCGGGGACCATATCCCTCTATTCCCATCCTATTCCTGTATTTGTCAAGACACCCCTTAAAAGTCATTATCATATCTGCTTCCACTACCTCCCCCGGCAGCGAGTTCCAGGCATCCATCACCCTCTGTGTAAAAAGTTTGCCTCGTACATCTCCTTTAAACCTTGCCCCTCGCACCTTAAACATATGCCCTCTGGTAATTGACTCTTCCCCACCCTGGGGAAAAAGCTACTGACTATCCACTCTGTCCATGCCCTTCATAATGTTGTAGACTTCTATCAGGTCGCCCCTCAACCTCCGCGATGTATCCTTGTCTGGAAACAGGGTGTGATTTCAGTGTCTCCCTCATGGTCATCCACCAGCAATTTGACCAGTGATAGAATTTACATCCTCAGGCACATTTGGCTTGTATGCCTATTTTTAAAACCTTTTTGAAATGTTCATTATGTCTGTACATAATTGAGGGATGTACTCCATCATTATAGAATCATAGAGGTTTACAGCATGGAAACAGGCCCTTCACCCCAACTTGTCCATGCCGCCCTTTTTTTTAAACCCCTAAGCTAATCCCAATTGCCCGCATTTGGCCCATATCCCTCTATCCCCATCTTACCCATGTAACTGTCTAAATGCTTTTTGAAAAACAGAATTGTACCCGCCTCTTCTAATACCTCTGGCAGCTCGTTCCAGACACTCACCACCCCCTATGTGAAACAATTGCCCCTCTGGACCCTTTTGTATCTCTCTCCTCTCAACTTAAACGCTCTAGTTTTAGACTCCCCTACCTTTGGGAAAAGATGTTGACTATCTAACTGATCTGTGCCCCTCATTATTTTATAGACCTCTATAAGATCACCCCTAAGTCTCCTACGCTCCAGGGGAAAAGAATTCCAGTCTATCCAGCCTCTCCTTATAACTCAAACCATCAAGTCCCGGTATCCTTTCTATAATCATGACATCAGTATGATCTTAGCTGACCTTCCACTTTCACTCCACTTTCTCGCCCACTCTCTGTATCCCTGGATACCTTGAGAAGCCAAAAATCCTTCGATCGCAGCCTTGAATATATTCATCGACTGAGTTGCCACAATCCTCTGGGGTACAAAATTCCCAAGGCGTACGACCTTCTGAGTGAAGAAAGTTCTCTTCACCTCAGTCCTAAATTAGCAACCTCTCGTCCTGACACAGGGCCCCGGGTTCTCGAGTCCGAAGGGTTCAGTGTCTACCCTGTCAATTTCCTTCAGAATCCTGCATGTGGCCACCGCAATCCTAGAAACCCCAGCGACTTCAAAAGGTGGAATGTGTGGTAAGAAGCAGGTAACCACCTGCACAGTATTTCTACCTGGATGATTCACACAAGTTTACATCCAGAAAAAGATGAGCGAGGAATGAATCAGGTTCCACACAATGCATGGGTAAGGTGGCAGGTGGCTGACAGGTTTTGCATAGTCATGTTGTGGAGATGCCGGCATTGGACTGGGGTAAACACAGTAAGAGGTTTAACAACACCAGGTTAAAGTCCAACAGGTTTATTTGGTAGCAAATGCCACTAGCTTTCGGAGCGCTGCCCCTTCGTCAGGTGGAGTGGAGAAATGCTCACAAACTTTTAAAGCTCTTAAAGACTGGATTAGTTGTAAGTATTCGCATTCCAACCATTATTCATGTAAATTGAGTCTGTGTCTTTATAAGTTCTGTTTGTGAACAGAATTCCCACTCACCTGAAGAAGGGGCTCAGAGCCTCGAAAGCTTGTGTGACTTTTGCTACCAAATAAACCTGTTGGACTTTAACCTGGTGTTGTTAAACTTCTTACAAACAGAGCATACAGAGACACAAACTCAATTTACAGAATAATGATTGGAATGCAGTCTTTACAGATAATCAAGTCTTAAAGTTACAAACAATGTGAGTGGAGAGAGCATTAAACACTGGTTAAAGAAATGTGTATTGTCTCCAGACAGGGCTACGACAACGGATGAATGAACACTGCTCGACAATCACCAGGCAAGACTGTTCTCTTCCTGTTGGGGAACACTTCAGCGGTCACGGGCATTCGGCCTCTGATATTCGCGTAAGCGTTCTCCAAGGCGGCCTTCACGACACACGACAGCGCAGAGTCGCTGAGCAGAAACTGATAGCCAGGTTCCGCACACATGAGGACGGCCTCAACCGGGATCTTGGGTTCATGTCACACTATCTGTAACCCCCACAGCTTGCCTGGACTTGCAGAATCTCACTGGTTGTCCTGTCTGGAGACAATACACATCTCTTTAACCTGTGCTTAATGCTCTCTCCACTCACATTGCTTGTACCTTTAAGACTTGATTATCTGTAAAGACTGCATTCCAACCATTATTCTGTAAATTCAGTTTGTGTCTCTGTGCCCTGTTTGTGAGCATTTCTCCACTCCAACTGACGAAGGGGCAGCGCTCCGAAAGCTAGTGGCATTTGCTACCAAATAAACCTGTTGGACTTTAACCTGGTGTTGTTAAACTTCTTACCAGGTTTTGTATAGCACAGAAACTGGAGAGTTTATATTAAAAGCCAATGTTCAGTGATTGCCAGAATTGGCTGGACTGAAAGTTGATAGCTAATGTCTGCCTGTGCCAGCACTGTTGCAATATTTAGCTCTGAGCGTTCCGCTAATGCAGGCAATCTGTTTAACCCAGCGTTTCCCAAACTTTCCCAACCACTGACCCCTTTTGACCCCCCCCCCCCCCGCCAAGAGTATTGAAGGAATTCCTGAGAAATATGTTGAAGAACAAAACCACAATCGGCACAAACAGATTTATAAACGTCATTTCTATGTCTTAGATGTATACATTTATTAAAAGGTTATCATATTCAACTAACACTGAAGTCTTACCTTTCTGTCAATTTATGGGAGGAGCACTCACACTCCTCACAAATTTGTTTAATATTAGGGGTGCTGGATTCTCAACACACCCACACACACAGACCCACACACACACACACACACACACAGACCCACACACACAGACCCATACACACACACACACACACACCCACCCACACAGACCCAGACACACACCCAGACCCAAAACACACCCACACACCCAAACACACACACACACACCCAAAACACACCCACACACACACACCCAAACACACCCACACACATCCAAAACACACCCACACCCAAAACACACCCACTCAACCAAAACACACCCACACACACACCCAAAACACACCCACACACACACACACCCAATCACACACACACACCCAAAACACACCCACACACACCCAAAACACACCCACCCACACACACACACAAAACACACCCACACACACACACCCAATCACACACACACACCCAAAACACACCCACACACACCCAAAACACACCCACCCACACACACACACAAAACACACCCACACACACACACCCAAAACACACCCACACACACAAAACACACCCACACACACACACACCCAAACCACACCCCCAAACACACACCCAAAACACACCCACACACACACACACAAAACACACCCACACACACACACACCCAAACACACACACCCAAAACACACCCCCAAACACACACACACACCCAAAACACACCCACACACACATACACCCAAAACACACCCACACACACACCCAAAACACACCCACACACACACTCAAAACACACCCACACACACACCCACACTCAGACCCAAAACGCACCCACACACTCAGACCCAAAACACCCCCACACACACCCCCACACACACAGACCCAAAACACCCCCACACACACACCCACACACTCATCCAAAACACACCCACACACACACCCAAAACACACCCAAACCCACAAACACATCCAAAACACACCCACACACACACAAACACACCCAAAACACACCCACACACCCAAAACACACCCACACACACACCTAAAACACACCCACACCCAAAACACACCCACACGCACAGATCCAAAACACACCCACACCCACACACATCCAAAGCACACACACACACACTCCCCTCTCTCCCTCACACACACACACACACCCCCCTCTCTCACACACACACACACACACACCCCTCTCTCTCTCACACACACACACACTGTGGTGAACCATCGTTGGTTCCCACTAGATAGTACTGAGCCAGGGTCTGGCCAGTACTACAAGTATGTATATATGTTGCTGTTGGGGTTAGGGATGGGTTGTTCTACTTGTTGCTGTTGGGGTTAGGGTTGGGCTGTTACACCTTGTATTATAGTTATTGTGGTACATCCCAGTCGGGCTCCGCCTCCTGGGAGAGGTATAAAGGTCTCTGCTCTGGCTGGGACCCCTCAGTCTGGGATCGTGTATATAATTAGTAGCTTCGTTGTACAGCAAATAAAAGCCTTTATTTCCTGAGCATCTCAAGCCTCGTGTGTGATAACGCGCATCAATTTTACTTGCTGTAAATAAACTCTCGTCGGAAAAAAAAAACGATATAGAGAGAGTATGGAGCAGATACTGAAGCCTGAACGCCTTACACTAGATCCACGTGCGGCGGGCGCCTCTAACACCTTCGACCACTGGTTGAAATGTTTTGAGGACTACCTGGCAGCCTCCGCAGCGGTCACCACAGATGATGACAGACTCCGGGTCCTCCATGCGAGGGTAAGCGACACCGTCTACCTCGCGATCCGTGCGGCCACCGACTACACAAAGGCCCTCGAGCTTCTTAAGAAGCGTTATATTAAACCGCCCAACGAAATACACGCTCGTTACCTCTTAGCCACTCGACGACGGCAGTCCGGCGAAACGACGGAGGAATACGCGAACGAGCTCCTACAGCTAGCCAGGGGCTGTAACTGCAAAGCAGTGTCGGCAGAGCAGAATATGAACGACCTCACTCGAGATGCGTTTGTGGCGGGAGTCGGATCATCGTACATCCGACTCAAACTACTGGAGAAAGGTAATCTTGACCTCACCCAGGCAATAGAACTAGCGGATATGTTGGAGACGGCCTCCAAAAGCCTAGTATTGTATCCTGAAGACCACGTGGAGACAACGTGGCAGGAGCAGTCGCTGATCCCTCCTCATCCCTCGGGTTCGAAAAGCTGCGTGATGGCGTGCTCACACTCGAGCAAAACGACGGCAGCAGCTCCGGGCGGCCCACGGTGTTACTTCTGTGGGGGAGCGAAGCATGCTCGGCAACGGTGTCCCGCTAAAGCTGTGTTGTGCTCCGCCTGCGGTAAGAAGGGGCACTATTCGAAAGTGTGCCGATCTAAATCTGCTTCTCGGAACAGCAGTGCGGCCTGCGATTCCTCGGAGCCCGGTTCTTCATCGTCGACATCGTCGAGGGTTTCGTCCACGTGTGAGGCCAGGACGACGCCATTACGGTCGACGGAGTCGGAGATGTGTGACCACCAGGGGTCGCGGAGTTTGGCGCCATCACCCACGTGCGACCTATGGGAGCGGCCATGTTGGTCGGCACCGACCGCAAACGACCAGCAGGGGTCGTCCTCGTCAATCTCAGCCGCCTGCAGTGGCGCTCATGAACCAACGGTGGCGTCGATCATCCTGGACCAGGCCAAGCCTCATAGACTTGACAAGTCTGTTTATTGTCTGTTTGACAGCGGGAGCACTGAGAGTTTTATCCACCCAGATGCTGTGAAGTGGTGTGGACTCCGGATTCAACCTGTCAAACAGACAATTTCCATGGCATCAAGGTCCCGGTCTGTCACCGTGCTAGGGAGTTGCGTGGTAACTTTAACGGTGCAAGGCACAGTTTATGAGCGTTTCAAGCCCCTGGTGTTGCCGCACCTTTGCGCGCCAATACTTCTCGGACTAAACTTCATGGTCCACTTGAGGAGTGTAACCCTACAGTACGGTGGGCCACTCCCTTCGCTTTCAGTGGGAGAACAGCAGCAGCCTCCAAATTGCCCAAATTGCCTGTAGCCTCTCGACGCTGAAGATTACCACACCCTCCCTGTTCCAGAATCTTGTGCCAGGCTGCAAGCCCATTGCGACTAAGAGTAGGCGTTACAGCGCTGAGGATCGGATCTTCATTCGATCTGAGGTTCAGCGGCTCCTCAAGGAAAGGATCATACAACCTAGCGCTAGTCCGTGGAGAGCGCAGGTCGTGGTGGTCAAGAGTGGGAACAAACCCCGGATGGTCATTGACTATAGTCAGACCATTAATAGATACACACAGCTGGATGCGTATCCCCTCCCGCGCATATCTGACATGGTCAATCAGATTGCGCAGTATCGGGTGTTCTCTACCACAGACCTCAAGTCTGCCTACCACCAACTCCCCATTCGCCCAGAGGACCGACAATACACTGCTTTTGAGGCGGATGGTCGCTTGTATCACTTTCTCAGGGTTCCCTTTGGTGTCACCAATGGGGTCTCGGTCTTCCAGCGTGCTATGGACCGAATGGTGGACCAGAACCAGCTGCGGGCTACCTTCCCGTACCTGGATAACGTCACCATCTGCGGCCATGACCAGCAGGACCACGACACAAATCTCCTGAATTTCCTACGCACTGCATCTCGCCTGAACCTGACCTACAACAGGGAGAAGTGTGTGTTTCGTACGCGCCGTTTAGCCATCCTCGGATACATGGTGGAAAACGGGGTCATTGGCCCTGATCCAGACCGTATGCGTCCCCTCTTTGAACTTCCCCTGCCCACTAGTGCAGAAGCACTGAGAAGATGCTTAGGCTTCTTCTCTTATTATGCACAGTGGGTTCCCAATTACGCGGACAAAGCCCGTCCGCTCATTAAGTCCACTTCTTTTCCCCTAACACCAGAGGCCCGATTGGCCTTTGATAAACTATAAGCCGATATCGCGAAAGCTACGATGCACGCTGTTGATGAGTCCATCCCCTTTCAGGTGGAGAGCGATGCATCTGATTTCGCCCTGGCCGCCACACTTAACCAGGCGGGCAGGCCCGTCGCCTTTTTTTCCCGCACCCTCCAAGGCCCCGAAATTCGGCATTCAGCGGTGGAAAAGGAGGCCCAGGCCATTGTGGAGGCCGTCAGGCACTGGCGCCATTACTTGGCGGGAAAACGGTTCACCCTGATCACGGACCAGCGGTCCGTGGCGTTCATGTTTAATAACACGCTGAGGGGCAAGGTCAAGAACGACAAGATCTTGCGGTGGAGAATTGAACTCTCCACCTATAACTATGACATCATGTATCGTCCAGGGAAACTCAATGAGCCCTCGGATGCCCTCTCGCGTGGAACATGCCCCAGTATACAGGAGGACCGTTTGCAGGCTCTCCATAATGACCTATGCCATCCTGGGGTCACTCGGCTCTACCACTTTATAAAAGCCCGCAACCTGCCCTACTCGGTGGAGGATGTCAGGTCCATAACAAGAAGCTGTCGGGTATGCGTGGAATGCAAACCGCACTTTTACCGACCTGACCGGGCACAATTAGTCAAGGCCACTCGTCCCTTCGAAAGACTGAGTGCCGATTTTAAGGGCCCCCTTCCCTCAACAGATCGGAATGTGTACTTCCTCAACATCATTGACGAGTACTCGAGATTTCCTTTTGTTATTCCCTGCTCCGATACATCCGCTGCCACGGTTATCAAGGCATTCCGTGATCTTTTTACCCTGTTCGGGTACCCCAGCTACATTCACAGCAACAGGGGCTCGTCGTTCATGAGCGATGACTTGAGGCAATTCCTGCTCTCATACGGGATTGCCTCTAGTAGAACCACGAGCTACAACCCTAGGGGTAACGGACAGGTGGAACGTGAGAATGCTACAGTCTGGAAGGCTGTCTTACTGGCGTTGAAGTCAAAAAGCCTTTCAGTCTCCCGTTGGCAAGAGGTGCTCCCTGTTGCGCTCCATTCCATACGCTCACTCCTGTGTACGGCAACCAACGCTACTCCCCATGAGAGGATGTTTTCATTCCCTCTGAAGTCTTCCTCTGGAACCTCATTACCGTCTTGGTTGACGTACTCAGGACCTGTCCTCCTGCGGCGACATGTAAGGGCCCGCAAGTCCGACCCGTTGGTCGAACAGGTCCATCTCCTCCACGCCAACCCTCAGTATGCCTATGTGGCGTACCCTGACGGGCGAGAGGACACGGTCTCGATCCGAGACCTGGCGCCAGCAGGGGACGTAGCAACCCCTGTCGCTCCCATACCCCCTGTAACAAACCCCATAACTCTTGTTTCCCCTCCGGACACGGCGCGGGCAGCATCGGGACCATTGCTTAACCATTTTACTCCCGTGTACAGCTTGCCTGAGCCCAGAAGATGGTCGCCACCGCAGGGCGTGTCAGGGTCCCATGGACTACCGTCACCTCAGGGTCAACCGGCCTGTGAGTCCGTGGAAGAACAGCTGGACGCCGCCTTGGGGAGAACGCCACCGCAAGTGCCTACTCCGGTGTCACCGCCGGTATTGAGGAGGTCACAACGACGGTGCGGTCCCCCTGACCGTCTGAACTTATAGACTGCTGACACTTTATTCTGTTTTTTGTACCCCGCCGGCCTTTGTTCTCAAAGGAGGGGTGAATGTGGTGAACCATCAGTGGTTCCCAGGGGCTGGCCAGTACTACAAGGATGTACATATGTTACTGTTGGGTTGTGCTATTGTTGCTGTTGGGGTTAGGGTGGGGTTGTTACACCTTTGTACTGTAGTGTTGTGGCACATCCCAGTCGGGCTCCGCCTCCTGGGAGAGGTATAAGAGTCCCTGCTCTGGCCGGGACCCCTTCAGTCTGGGATAGTGTACATAAGTTCTGGTAGCTTCGTTACAGTAAATAAAAGCCTTTCATTTACTGAGCTTCAAGCCTCGTGTTTGAATAGCGCATCACACCTGCTCAGCAATAACCTGCTCAGTGACACCCAGTTTGGGTCTTGCCAGGGTCACTCAGCTCCTGGCCTCATTACAGCCTTGGTTCAAACATGGACAGAAGAGTTGACTCCCAGAGGTGAGGTGAGAGTGACTGCCTTTGACATCAAGGCCGCATTCAACCGAGTGTAGCATCAAGGAGCCCCAGTGAAACTGAAATCAATGGGTATCAGGGGGCAAACATATTCTGTTGGTTGGAGTCATACCTGGTACATAGGAAGATGGTTGTGGTTGTGGAGGGTCAGTCACCTCAGGCTAATGCTTAGGGGTCATGGGTTCAAATCCCACTGTGTCAGTTTGTGAAAGTGAAATTCAATGAACAAAACTAGTCTTGGTGATGGTGACAGTGACAACTATCACAGATTATTGTAAAAACCCATTTAGGTTCACTGATAGCCTTTGGGGAAGGAAATCTTCTGGTTTGGCTCATATACAACTCCAGACTTGACTCAACTGTCATCTGAAAATGACGCTCAGTTCAAGGTAATTACCCTCAAAAGCTGTCCCAGGATGGCCACATCCTGTAAAAGAATAAAGACCTGTAAAAGAATAAAGAAAGAATTGTTACTATGGTAGATTTAGATGGGGAAAAGATGGGAGGGGGCTGGCATGGATTAGTTGGGCTGGCATGGATTAGTTGGGCCGAATGGTCTGTTTCTGTGCTGTATGTTCTACGTAAACATCAATTTCATCACCCCCTTATCTCCCACAGCCCTTCATGGTGGCACAGTGGTTAGCACTGCTGTCTCACAGCGCCAGGGACCTGGGTTCGATTCTGGCCATGGGTGTGGAGTTTGCACATTCTCCCCGTGTCTGCGTGGGTTTCCTCTGGGCAGATCCTGCATAGAAAGAGAGGTGAGAGTGGGGTGGGGGGGGGAGCGGGGGGTGGGGGGGGGGGGAACGGGGGGGTGGGGGGGGGAACGGGGGGGTGGGGGGGGAACGGGGGGGGGGGAACGGGGGGGTGGGGGGGGAACGGGGGGGGGGGGGGAACGGGGGGGGGGGGGAACGGGGGGGGGGGAGAAACGGGGGGGGGGGGGGGAACGGGGGGGGGGGGAACGGGGGGGGGGGGGAACGGGGGGGGGGGGGGAACGGGGGGGGGGGGGAACGGGGGGGGGGGGGGAACGGGGGGGGGGGGGGAACGGGGGGGGGGGGGGAACGGGGGGGGGGGGAACGGGGGGGGGGGGGAACGGGGGGGGGGGGGAACGGGGGGGGGGGGAACGGGGGGGGGGGGGAACGGGGGGGGGGAACGGGGGGGGGGGGAACGGGGGGGGGGGGAACGGGGGGGGGGGGAACGGGGGGGGGGGGGAACGGGGGGGGGGGGGAACGGGGGGGGGGGGGGACGGGGGGGGGGGGAACGGGGGGGGGGGGGAACGGGGGGGGGGGGAACGGGGGGGGGGGGAACGGGGGGGGGGGGGAACGGGGGGGGGGAACGGGGGGGGGGAACAACGGGGGGGGGGGGGAACGGGGGGGGGGGGGGACGGGGGGGGGGAACGGGGGGGGGGGAACGGGGGGGGGGGGGAACGGGGGGGGGGGGGACGGGGGGGGGGGGAACGGGAGGGTGGGGGGGGAACGGGAGGGTGGGGGGGAACGGGAGGGTGGGGGGGAACGGGAGGGTGGGGGGGGAACGGGAGGGTGGGGGGGAACGGGAGGGTGGGGGGGAACGGGAGGGTGGGGGGGGAACGGGAGGGTGGGGGGGGAACGGGAGGGTGGGGGGGAACGGGAGGGTGGGGGGGGAACGGGGGGGTGGGGGGGTTGAGGGTGGGGGGGGAACGGGGGGGTGGGGGGGTTGAGGGTGGGGGGGGAACGGGGGGGTGGGGGGGTTGAGGGTGGGGGGTAGAGTTTGAGAGGTGGGCAGGAGGAGGGCGGTGTAAAGGGGTCTCGCAGCTGAGTTGTGTGAATGGGCAGCTTGCTCGCTGTGTAAT
>NW_027594447.1:0-17570 GCF_964213995.1 Mustelus asterias | reverse complement strand
TACTCTGTATCTAACCCCGTGCTGTACCTGTCCTGGGGAGTGTTTGATGGGGGACAGTGTAGAGGGAGCTTTACTCTGTATCTAACCCCGTGCTGTACCTGTCCTGGGAGTGTTTGATGGGGACAGATGTAGAGGGAGCTTTACTCTGTATCTAACCCGTGCTGTACCTGTCCTGGGGAGTGTTTGATGGGGGACAGTGTAGAGGAGCTTTACTCTGTAATCTAACCCCGTGCTGTACCTGTCCTGGGAGTGTTTGATGGGGACAGTGTAGAGGGTGCTTTACTCTGTATCTAACCCCGTGCTGTACCTGTCTGGGAGTGTTTGATGGGGACAGTGTAGAGGGAGCTTTACTCTGTATCTAACCGTGCTGTACCTGTCCTGGGAGTGTTTGATGGGGACAGTGTAAGGGAGCTTTACTCTGTATCTAACCCCGTGCTGTACCTGTCCTGGGAGTGTTTGATGGGGGACAGTGTAGAGGGAGCTTTACTCTGTATCTAACCCCGTGCTGTACCTGTCCTGGGAGTGTTTGATGGGGACAGTGTAGAGGGAGCTTTACTCTGTATCTAACCCCGTGCTGTACCTGTCCTGGGAGTGTTTGATGGGGACAGTGTAGAGGGAGCTTTACTCTGTATCTAACCCCGTGCTGTACCTGTCCTGGGAGTGTTTGATGGGGGACAGTGTAGAGGGAGCTTTACTCTGTATCCAACCCCGTGCTGTACCTGTCCTGGGAGTGTTTGATGGGGGACAGTGTAGAGGGAGCTTTACTCTGTATCCAACCCCGTGCTGTACCTGTCCTGGGAGTGTTTGATGGGGACAGTGTAGAGGGAGCTTTACTCTGTATCTAACCCCGTGCTGTACCTGTCCTGGGAGTGTTTGATGGGGACAGTGTAGAGGGAGCTTTACTCTGTATCTAACCCCGTGCTGTACCTGTCCTGGGAGTGTTTGATGGGGACAGTGTAGAGGGAGCTTTACTCTGTATCTAACCCCGTGCTGTACCTGTCCTGGGTGTGTTTGATGGGGACAGTGTAGAGGGAGCTTTACTCTGTATCTAACCCCGTGCTGTACCTGTCCTGGGAGTGTTTGATGGGGGACAGTGTAGAGGGAGCTTTACTCTGTATCTAACCCCGTGCTGTACCTGTCCTGGGAGTGTTTGATGGGGGGACAGTGTAGAGGGAGCTTTACTCTGTATCTAACCCCGTGCTGTACCTGTCCTGGGAGTGTTTGATGGGGGACAGTGGAGAGGGAGCTTTACTCTGTATCTAACCCCGTGCTGTACCTGTCCTGGGAGTGTTTGATGGGGGACAGTGTAGAGGGAGCTTTACTCTGTATCTAACCCCGTGCTGTACCTGTCCTGGGAGTGTTTGATGGGGACAGTGTAGAGGGAGCTTTACTCTGTATCTAACCCCGTGCTGTACCTGTCCTGGGAGTGTTTGATGGGGGACAGTGTAGAGGGAGCTTTACTCTGTATCTAACCCCGTGCTGTCCCTGTCCTGGGAGTGTTTGATGGGGGACAGTGGAGAGGGAGCTTTACTCTGTATCTAACCCCGTGCTGTACCTGTCCTGGGAGTGTTTGATGGGGGACAGTGTAGAGGGAGCTTTACTCTGTATCTAACCCCGTGCTGTACCTGTCCTGGGAGTGTTTGATGGGGGGGACAGTGTAGAGGGAGCTTTACTCTGTATCCAACCCCGTGCTGTACCTGTCCTGGGAGTGTTTGATTGGGGGACCGTGTTTTGAATCGATGCGATGCCCAGTGGTTTCTCTCTGATTGCCTCTCCTCCCGTTCTCTTTGCAGGTGGATGGTGTGATGTTTGCTGCCAAGGTTGCCGTGGGTGTCAGCGCTGTGGGGATTGTCGCCGGCCTCGGCTACCAGTTGATGAAGAGGAAAGACAAGCACCAACAGTGACCAGAGGGGCGTGAGGGTGGGGATCTGGACAGACATCTCGGGGATCTCTCTGCGTCTTTGAACCTGAAGGGTTGCCCAGGGCAGCGAGGGAGGGTAAATAATCGACGGGGGGGGGGGGCAATCTCGGAGTGGGCCATTGGAATCTAAGGCCTAACAAAACAGGCTTTCCCTGTGATGTGCCGCCTGCCTTCCCTCGTCAGACTTCGGACTGCGTTTCACACATGGTTGGGTGAAAGCCATTCTCTCTCTCCCTTGATTCAATAAAGGCGGTTGTGTGGCAATGGATTCTGTGACTGCCGCTTCGTTTGTAGACTCAGTGCTCCGCGTGACTTCTGCTCCCCTCAGCTGCCAATGTATCCCCCCTCCGCCCCCCCACCCCCTCCCCGCACTGCACCCTGACCCGTCATCCTCCTGATTCCCACAACCAAGTCCCAGTGCGTCCGCTCCCCCGCCTGCCCAGTGCCAGTGTGGGGCAGCAATGGGGTCGGCTCAAGGAGCCACTGGAGATTCTTGCCACCCACTGTCTTGAGGGGTCCCAGCCTGTCTTAAGAGCTAAGAGGCACGGCGGCACAGTGGGTTAGCACTGCTGCCTCACAGCGCCAGGGACCCGGGTTCGATTCCCGGCTTGGGTCACTGCCTGTGTGGAGTTTGCACATTCTCCCCATGTCTGCGTGGGTTTCCTCCGGGTGCTCCGGTTTCCTCCCACAGTCCAAAGATGTGCAGGTTAGGTGGATTGGCCATGCTAAATTGCCCCTTAGTGTCCAAAGATGTGTAGGTTGGGTGGATTGGCCATGCTAAATTGCCCCTTAGTGTCCAAAGATGTGTAGGTTGGGTGGATTGGCCATGCTAAATTGCCCCTTAGTGTCCAAAGATGTGTAGGTTGGGTGGATTGGCCATGCTAAATTGCCCCTTAGTGTCCAAAGATGTGTAGGTTGGGTGGATTGGCCATGCTAAATTGCCCCTTAGTGTCCAAAGATGTGTAGGTTGGGTGGATTGGCCATGCTAAATTGCCCCTTAGTGTCCAAGATGTGTTGGTTGGGTGGATTGGCCATGCTAAATTGCCCCTTAGTGTCCAAAGATGTGTAGGTTAGGTGGATTGGCCATGCTAAATTGCCCCTTCGTGTCCAAAGATGTGTAGGTTGGGTGGATTGGCCTTGTTAAATTGTCCCTTAGTGTCCAAAGATGTGTAGGTTGGGTGGATTGGCCATGCTAAATTGTCCCTTCGTGTCCAAAGATGTGTAGGTTGGGTGGATTGGCCATGCTAAATTGCCCCTTAGTGTCCAAAGATGTGTAGGTTAGGTGGATTGGCCATGCTAAATTGCCCCTTAGTGTCCAAAGATGTGTAGGTTGGGTGGATTGGCCATGCTAAATTGTCCCTTCGTGTCCAAAGATGTGCAGGTTAGGTGGATTGGCCATGCTAAATTGTCCCTTAGTGTCCAAAGATGTGTAGGTTGGGTGGATTGGCCATGCTAAATTGCCCCTTAGTGTCCAAAGATGTGTAGGTTAGGTGGATTGGCCATGCTAAATTGCCCCTTAGTGTCCAAAGATGTGTAGGTTGGGTGGATTGGCCATGCTAAATTGTCCCTTCGTGTCCAAAGATGTGCAGGTTAGGTGGATTGGCCATGCTAAATTGTCCCTTAGTGTCCAAAGATGTGTAGGTTGGGTGGATTGGCCGTGCTAAATTGCCCCTTAGTGTCCAAAGATGTGTAGGTTGGGTGGATTGGCCATGCTAAATTGCCCCTTAGTGTCCAAAGATGTGTAGGTTGGGTGGATTGGCCATGCTAAATTGCCCCTTAGTGTCCAAAGATGTGTTGGTTGGGTGGATTGGCCATGCTAAATTGCCCCTTAGTGTCCAAAGATGTGTTGGTTGGGTGGATTGGCCATGCTAAATTGCCCCTTCGTGTCCAAAGATGTGTAGGTTGGGTGGATTGGCCATGCTAAATTGCCCCTTAGTGTCCAAAGATGTGTAGGTTGGGTGGATTGGCCATGCTAAATTGTCCCTTCGTGTCCAAAGATGTGTAGGTTGGGTGGATTGGCCATGCTAAATTGTCCCTTAGTGTCAGTGGGCCTAGCTAGGATAAATGTGTCGGATTATGGGAATCGGGCCTGGGTGGCATTGTGGTTGGTGCGGACATCATCAGAAGGAGACCATCAGGGACAACACTCCATGAACCGGTTAATGACCCCACTCTGTGGCCACCCTTTCACCCAGTTTGGCGTGACGGTGTGCTGCAGGGGGCGTTAGGATGGATTTTACTCAGGAGGACGAGGGGTGGAGAGTGGAGGTGTCGCCGTACCGGGAGCGGTTTGCTGGAACGTTGCAGGGTCCATTCATTCCTTTGAATAGACAAAGACGGCCATGAGTACGGAATTATTGAACAGAACTTAAAATTAAGCATTCCAGGGAGGGAGAGATACTGGCTCTTGTCTATCCTGTACTGATTAAAGGACCACTCCAAACAGACCCTGGACTGAACTAACAATATAGTCCATAAGACATAGGAGCAGAATGAGGCCACTCGGCCCATCGAGTCTGCTCCGCCATTCAATCACGGCCGATATTTTTCTCATCCCCATTCTCCTGTCTTTTCCCCATAACCCCCTGATCCCCTTATTAATCAAGAACCTATCTATCTCTGTCTTAAAGACACTCAATGACCCGGCCTCCACAGCCTTCTGCGGCAAAGAGTTCCACAGATTCACCACTCTCTGGCTGAAGAAATTCCTCCTCATCTCTGTTTTAAAGGATCGTCCCTTTAGCCTGAGGTTGTGTTCCCTCTGGTTCTAGTTTTTCCGACTAGTGGAAACATCCTCTCCACGTCCACTCTATCCAGGCCTATCCTGTAAGTGATACTCGATGGGCTGAATGGCCTCCTTCTGCAGTGTAGGGATTCTATGATTAAAGTGTGGGGGGGTTACTACTTGAGTTAACCCCCCCCCCCTCCTCCTCTCTCGGTCTCATTTCCCCCTTCCTGTCCCAGAGAGGGCGGGGCTCCGGCTGTCGACGCCCCCAGAGACATGGCGGCAAGATGTCCGCCTTGAGTGGGCACCAGGCATCGCTCCAATGTCATCGCTTCCCGGGTACCATCGTCCGTGGGCACCACGTCATGACCCGGTCTGTGGATGTTGGCGATCTGGGAAGGGGAGAGGGGACAAGTTAGCCCCTCACTCGATTTACCCCCCCCCCCGCCTCCCACCACCCCCCCTGCCCCGACACCCTGGGGGGAATGTATTCCCCTCAGAAACACGAAGGCTGAGCTCTTCCAATGTTGTGGTTGGTGGTGGGGGAAGGAGTCGGTCGGAATGGCCAATGTTTGGGAGGGCAATGGTCTCGGGATAGCCGGGAGGTGGGAGGGGCACTCAGAGCGGACCCTGCGACCCACTGCACGGGGGCAATAGATCCCCACATCCCACCCGAATTGAAGTCTCGTACCTGTCCCTGTACATTGTGATTTAACGATACTCCCAGTGTGGCACAGTGGGGTTAGCACTGCTGCCTCACAGCGCCAGGGACCCGGGTTCGATTCCCCGGCTTGGGTCACTGCCTGTGCGGAGTCTGCACTTTCCCCCCGTGTCTGCGTGGGTTTCCTCCGGGTGCTCCGGTTTCCTCCCACACTCCAAAGATGTGTAGGTTAGGTGGATTGGCCGTGCTAAATTGCCCTTTAGTGTCCAAAGATGTGCAGGTTAGGTGGATTGGCCATGCTGAATTGCCCCTTAGTGTCCAAAGATGTGTAGGTTAGGTGGATTGGCCATGCTAAATTGCCCCTTAGTGACCAAAGATGTGTAGGTTAGGTGGATTGGCCATGCTAAATTGCCCCTTAGTGTCCAAAGATGTGTAGGTTAGGTGGATTGGCCATGCTAAATTGCCCCTTAGTGTCCAAAGATGTGTAGGTTAGGTGGATTGGCCATGCTAAATTGCCCCTTAGTGACCAAAGATGTGTAGGTTAGGTGGATTGGCCATGCTAAATTGCCCCTTAGTGTCCAAAGATGTGCAGGTTAGGTGGATTGGCCATGCTAAATTGCCCCTTAGTGACCAAAGATGTGTAGGTTAGGTGGATTGGCCATGCTAAATTGCCCCTTAGTGACCAAAGATGTGTAGGTTAGGTGGATTGGCCGTGCTAAATTGCCCCTTAGTGTCCAAAGATGTGCAGGTTAGGTGGATTGGCCATGATAAATTGCCCCTTAGTGTTCAAAGATGTGCGGGTTAGATGGATTGGCCATGCTAAATTGCCCCTTAGTGTCCAAAGATGTGCGGGTTAGGTGGATTGGCCATGCTAAATTGCCCCTTAGTGTCCAAAGATGTGCAGGTTAGGTGGATTGGCCATGCTAAATTGCCCCTTAGTGTTCAAAGATGTGCGGGTTAGGTGGATTGGCCATGCTAAATTGCCCCTTAGTGTCCAAAGATGTGCAGGTTAGGTGGATTGGCCATGCTAAATTGCCCCTTAGTGTCCAAAGATGTGCAGGTTAGGTGGATTGGCCATGCTAAATTGCCCCTTAGTGTCCAAAGATGTGCAGGTTAGGTGGATTGGCCATGCTAAATTGCCCCTTAGTATTCAAAGATGTGCAGGTTAGGTGGATTGGCCATGATAAATTGCCCCTTAGTATTCAAAGATGTGCGTGTTAGGTGGATTGGCCATGCTAAATTGCCCCTTAGTGTCCAAAGATGTGCGGGTTTGGTGGATTGGCCATGCTAAATTGCCCCTTAGTGTCCAAAGATGTGCGTGTTAGGTGGATTGACCATGCTCGTGTCAGGGCGATGAGCTGGGTAAATGTGTGAGGTTGCGGAATTCGTGCCTGGGTGGGATTGTGGTCAGTGCAGACTCGATGGGCCGAACGGCCTCCTTCTGCACTGTAGGGATCCTATGAAAAAAGAGAGGGAGGAGGTTTTTATTGGACTGTGACTCTTGGACAAGCGCTTGAGCCGAGCATTAACCGTCGCACTTCATCCATCAAGTGAAATCAAGGTTCCTATTTGACCAAAGGGGTCTTTCTTTCCACTCACTGACCCGTGTCTGTCGAACGAGAACCCAGCGACGATTTAACGGGTACACAATACCACTAGAATCCGGATCGGGATAACAGCGGAGAAACCCGGCATCGGCAGGGAAGGCAAAACAGAGTCAACATTTCCAGTCCCGTTGGACTCTCCCTCAGAACTTCAAGAGAGGGAGGAAGGTGTTGGGTGGTATGTTGTGTACGAGGGGCAATAGAAACTATAGAGACTAGCAGTAGGAGTAGAATGGGCGGCACGGTGGCACAGTGGGTTAGCACTGCTGCCTCACGGTGCCAGGGACCCGGGTTCGATTCCCGGCTCGGGTCACTGTCTGTGCGGAGTCTGCACGTTCTTCCCCCCGTGTCTGCGTGGGTTTCCTCCGGGTGCTCCGGTTTCCTCCCACAGTCCGAAAGACGTGCTGGTTAGGGTGCTAAATTCTCCCTCAGTGTAACCCGAACAGGAGTGTGGCGACTGGGGGATTTTCACAGTAACTTCATTGCAGTGTTAATGTCAGCCTACTTGCGACACTGACAAAGAAATAAAATAAGGAAGCTCTCAAGAATGTTGTGTTTCTACTTTCTCAGAAGACTAAGGAAATTTTGGATGGCGGGTCTGTCATATGAGGAGAGACTGAGTGGGTTCGGATTCTATTCACTGGAGTTTAGAAGAGTGAGGGGGGATCTCATAGAAACTTATAAAATTCTAACAGGGTTAGACAGGGTAGATTCAGAAAGAATGTTCCCGATGGTGGGGGGAGTCCAGAACTAGGGGGTCATAGTTTGAGGATAAGGGGGTAAACCTTTTAGAACTGAGGTGAGGAGAAATTTCTTCACCCAGAGGGTGGAGGAATTCACTCCCACAGAAAGTAGTTGAGGCCAAAATGTTGTGTGATTTCAGGAAGAAATTAGATTTCGCTCTTGGGGCTAAAGGGATCGAGGGATATGGGGGGGGAAAGGAGGGGGATCAGGATATTGAATTGGATGATCAGCCATGATCAGAATGAATGGCGGAGCAGGATCGAAGGGCCGAATGGCCTCCTCCTGCTTCTAGTTTCTATGTTTAGTTTATATGAGTCCACTCAGTCCCTCTGGGCTATCATAGGTCAGTAAATTGTATGAATGTTTATATACTAATTTATAAATATATTGGAAACATAAATAGGTATAACTATATTTACGATGAGGAGATGCCGGCGTTGGACTGGGGTGGGCGCAGTAAGAAGTCTCAAAACATCAGGTTAAAGTCCAACAGGTTTATTTGGAATCACGAGCTTTCGGAGCACTGCTCCTTCACCAGGTGAGTGGAGAGTTGGGTTCCACAAACACGGCATATACAGACAAAGAACAAAGAACAGTACAGCACAGGAAACAGGCCCTTCGGCCCTCCAAGCCTGTGCCGCTCCTTGGTCCAACTCGACCAATCGTTTGTATCCCTCCATTCCCAGGCTGCTCATGTGACTATCCAGGTAAGTCTTAAACGATGTCAGCGTGCCTGCCTCCACCACCCTACCTGGCAGCGCATTCCAGGCCCCCACCACCCTCGGTGTAAAAAACGTCCCTCTGATGTCTCAGTTATACTTCGCCCCTCTCAGCTTGAGCCCGTGACCCCTCGTGATCGTCACCTCCTACCTGGGAAAAAGCTTCCCACTGTTCACCCTATCTATACCCTTCATAATCTTGTATACCTCTATTAGATCTCCCCTCATTCTCCGTCTTTCCAAGGAGAACAACCCCAGTCTACCCAATCTCTCCTCATAGCTAAGACCCTCCATACCAGGCAACATCCTGGTAAACCTTCTCTGCACTCTCTCCAATGCCTCCACGTCCTTCTGGTAGTGCGGCGACCAGAACTGGACGCAGTACTCCAAATGCGGCCTAACCAGCGTTCTATACAGCTGCATCATCAGACTCCAGCTTTTATACTCTATACCCCGTCCTATAAAGGCAAGCATACCATATGCCTTCTTCACCACCTTCTCCACCTGTGTTGCCACCTTCAAGGATTTGTGGACTTGCACACCTAGGTCCCTCTGTGTTTCTATACTCCTGATGACTCTGCCATTTATTGTATAACTCCTCCCTACATTATTTCTTCCAAAATGCATCACTTCGCATTTATCCGGATTAAATTCCATCTGCCACCTCTCCGCCCAATTTTCCAGCCTATCTATATCCTGCTGTATTGCCCGACAATGCTCTTCGCTATCCGCAATTCCAGCCATCTTCGTGTCATCCGCAAACTTGCTGATTACACCAGTTACACCTTCTTCCAAATCATTTATATATATCACAAATAGCAGAGGTCCCAGTACAGGGCCCTGCGGAACACCAGTGGTCACAGACCTCCAGCCGGAAAAAACAGGCACAGGCACAATTGTCAGATAATGGTTGGAATGTAAATCTTCACAGGTAATCAAGTCTTTACAGGTCCAGACAGTGCGAGTGGAGAGAGCGTTAAGCACAGGTTAAAGAGATGTGTATTGTCTCCAGACAGGACAGTTAGTGAGATTTTGCAAGCCCAGGCAAGCTGTGGGGGTTACAGATAGTGTGACATGAACCCAAGATCCCGGTTGAGGCCGTCCTCGTGTGTGCGGAACTTGGCTATCAGTCTCTGCTCAGCGACTCTGGGTTAGCGAGTGTCGTGAAGGCCGCCTTGGAGAACGCTTACCCGAAACTCAGGTAAGTGTGCGCTACCAAATAAACCTGTTGGACTTTAACCTGGTGTGGTGAGACTTCTTACTGTAAACATATTTATATAAGAACATAAGAACATAAGAAATAGGAGCAGGAGTAGGCCATCTAGCCCCTCGAGCCTGCCCCGCCATTCAATAAGATCATGGCTGATCTGACGTGGATCAGTAGCACTTACCCGCCTGATCCCCATAACCCTTAATTCCCTTACCGATCAGGAATCCATCCATCCGCGCTTTAAACATATTCAGCGAGGTAGCCTCCACCACCTCAGTGGGCAGAGAATTCCAGAGATTCACCACCCTCTGGGAGAAGAAGTTCCTCCTCAACTCTGTCTTAAACCGACCCCCCTTTATTTTGAGGCTGTGTCCTCTAGTTTTAACTTCCTTACTAAGTGGAAAGAATCTCTCCGCCTCCACCCTATCCAGCCCCCGCATTATCTTATAAGTCTCCATAAGATCCCCCCTCATCCTTCTAAACTCCAACGAGTACAAACCCAATCTCCTCAGCCTCTCCTCATAATCCTCTCCTCATAATCCATAATATAGAGAGATACATTCATAGGATCATAGAATCCCTACAGTGCAGAAGGAGGCCATTCAGCCCATCGGGATTGCACCAACAACAATCCCACCCATCCATTTACTCTGCTAATTTCCCTGACACTAAGGGGCAATTTAGCATGGCCAATCCACCTCACCCGCACATCTTTGGACACGAAGGGGAAATTTAGCACGGCTAATGCACCTAACAAGCACGTCTTTCAGACTGTGGGAGGAAACCGGAGCACCCGGAGGAAACCCACGCAGACACGGGGAGAACGTGCAGACTCCACACAGACAGTGACCCAAGCCGGGAATCGAACCCAGGTCCCTGACGCTGTGAGGCAGCAGTGCTAACCCACTGTGCCACCGTGCCGCCCCTATCTTGAAGAGCGTTCCATCAATACATGTATTGATGGAATGCTCTTAACATACAGTACACAATACTCTGAAATCTATATTGATTGATTGCAAGGAATATTAATATAGGCTGCAATTCCAATTGGGGTCGGTAGGTGCGCCAAGGCCTCGCTGGGAGGTCGGTGGTGGGAAGAGGAGGTGGCCTCTTGCGCCGCTTATGCGCTCCTCGGCAATGTCCCCCATCCCCTCGATTCTGGGCGGTGGCGGCTCGCGGGGCATGCCGGGAGTTGTAGTCCAAGGAGGCGGGGACTACAGCTCCCAGCAGGTCCCGCGGCAGGGATGCCTTAGCAACCAGCTGGCTTGGCAACCAGGGGCAGAGCAGAGCAGAGAGGCAGCATTAATTAGCAATAATACTGAGAATGAGGGCAATAATGAGTGGTTTTAACAGCTAATCTCAGTCTGTGAAGGAAGTAGAGCCAGCCTGACAGGGTGAGGCAGTCAGAGACTGAAGGAGCTCTGTCACAAAGGCAGAGTTTTAAAATCAAACTCTCTGTGTGGGATGTGGCTAAACTGAGGGGCTTAAAACTCCACAAAACTTCAGGGAATTAACTTAAAACTACGCTAAACTTCAGAGGATTAACTTAAAATTGCACTAAACGTCAGGGAATTAACTTAAAACTACACTAAACTTCAGGGAATTAACTTAAAACTACACTAAACTTCAGAGAATTAACTTAAAACTACACTAAACTTCAGAGAATTAACTTAAAATTGCACTAAACTTCAGAGGATTAACTTAAAATTGCACTAAACTTCAGGGAATTAACTTAAAACTACACTAAACTTCAGAGAATTAACTTAAAATTGCACTAAACTTCAGAGAATTAACTTAAAATTGCACTAAACTTCAGGGAATTAACTTAAAACTACACTAAACTTCAGAGAATTAACTTAAAATTGCAATAAACTTCAGGGAATTAACTTAAAACTACACTAAACTTCAGGGAATTAACTTAAAATTGCACTAAACTTCAGGGAATTAACTTAAAACTACACTAAACTTCAGGGAATTAACTTAAAATTGCACTAAACTTCAGGGAGTTAACTTAAAACTACACTAAACTTCAGGGAATTAAGTTAAAACTACGTTAAACTTCAGAGGATTAATTTAAAACTACGCTAAACTTCAGGGAATTAACTTAAAATTGCACTAAACTTCAGGGAATTAACTTAAAACTACACTAAACGTCAGAGGATTAACTTAAAACTGCACTAAACTTCAGGGAAATAACTTAAAACTTACACTAAACTTCAGAGGATTAATTTAAAACTACGCTAAACATTAGGGAATTAATTTAAAACTACACTAAACTTCAGGGAATTAACTTAAAACTACACTAAACATCAGGGAATTAATTTAAAACTACACTAAACTTCAGGGAATTAATTTAAAACTACACTAAACTTCAGGGAGGTAATTTAAAATTGCACTAAACTTCAGGGAATTAATTTAAAACAACTTCAGAGAATTAATTTAAAACTACGCTAAACTTCAGGGAATTAATCTAAAACTTCCACTAAACTTCAGAGAATTAACTTAAAACTTCCACTAAACTTCAGAGAATTAACATCAAATTCATCAACCCAACAGCCCCAAATCAATAATTTAAAATTGATCGCTTAAAATAATCGTAAACCGTTTAATATCAGCAGCGTAAAATCATTAAACTCAATATCTGGAAATAACTTGAAATCAATAGCTTAAACTAATCGCAAACCGTTTAAAATCAATAGTGTAAAATTATTAAACTCAGTATCTGGACATAGGTACCAGTATCAGTACCGGGTGGCACAGTGGTTAGCACTGCTGCTTCACAGCTCCAGGGACCTGGGTTCGATTCCTGGCTCGGGTCACTGTCTGTGTGGAGTTTGCACATTCTCCTCGTGTCTGCGTGGGTTTCCTCCGGGTGCTCCAGTTTCCTCCCACAGTCCAAAGATGTGTGGGTTAGGTTGATTGGCCATGCTAAAAATTGCCCTTAGTGTCCTGAGATGCGTAGGTTAGAGGGATTAGTGGGTAAATATGTAGGGATATGGGGGTAGGGCCTGGGTGGGATTGTGGTCGGTGCAGACTTGATGGGCCGAATGGCCTCTTTCTGGACTGTAGGGTTTCTATGATTCTATGATAACTTAAAATCGATAGCTTAAAATAATCGTAAACTGTTTACTTTTGATAGTTTTCAATTATAAATATCTGGATAATAATTAACTGAAATCTAATACCTGAAAATCCATTGCATAAAGTTATAAATCTTTTAATATCAATAGTTTAAAATAATATCAATTACTTCAGAGAATTAACTTCGAATTAATCAAATCAAAAACTCCAGATCAATAGCTGAAAATCTATAGCTTTAAATAATCATAAACCGTTTAATATCCATAGTTTTAAACCATCAATACCTGGAAATAATTAATTCAAAATCTACAGCTGAAAATCAACAGTGTAAAATAATCATAAACCATTCAATATCAATAATTTAAAAAGATTAAATCAAAATAATTAACTTAAATTCAACAGCTGAAAATCAAGAGCTTGAAATAGCCCTAAACAGTTTAATATCGATAATTCAAAATCATTGAAATCTGGAAAAATTAACTTAAAATCAATAGTTTATGATACTAGGATTGGCGGAGCTGCGGATAGTGATGAAGATTGTCAGAGAATACAGCGGGATATTGATAGACTGGAAAATTGGGCGGAGAAATGGCAGACGGAATTTAATCCGGACAAATGTGAGGTGATGCATTTTGCTGGATCCAATTCAGGTGGGAGCTATAAAATAAATGGCAGAACCATCAGGAGCACAGACACACAGAGAGATCTGGGAGTACAGGCCCACAGATCCTTAGAAGTGGCAGCACGGGTGGAAAAGGTGGTGCAGAAACCATACGGCACGCTTGCCTTCATCGACCGGGGCATCGAGTGTAAAAGTTGGCAAATTATGTTCCAGGTGTATAAACCGTTGGTTAAGCCACATTTGGAATACTGCGTCCAATTCTGGTCACCACACTGCCAGAAGGACGTGGAGGCTTTGGAGGGAGTTACAGAGAAGGTTTACCAGGATGATGCCTGGTATGGAGGGTATTAGCTATGAGGAGAGATTGAATAAACTGGGATTGTTCTCCCTGGAAAGACGGAGGCTGAGGGGCGACTTCATAGAAATCATAGAAACCCTACAGTGCAGAAGGAGGCCATTTGGCCCATCGAGTCTGCACCGACCACAATCCCACCCAGGCCCTACCCCCACATATTTTACCCACTAATCCCTCTAACCTACACATCCCAGGACACTAAGGGGCAATTTTTTAACCTGGCCAATCAACCTAACCCGCACATCTTTGGACTGTGGGAGGAAACCGGAGCACCCGGAGGAAACCCACGCAGACACGAGGAGAATGTGCAAACTCTACACAGACAGTGACCCGAGCCGGGAATCGAACCCGGGACCCTGGAGCTGTGAAGCAGCAGTGCTAACCACTGTGCTACCGTGACTTGATAGAAGTTTATAAAATTATGAGGGGTATGGATAGGGTGAAGAGTTGGAAGCTTTTTCCCAGGGCGGAAATGACAATTACAAGGGGGCACAAGTTCAGGATAAGGGGGGGAAGGTTCAGTGGAGATGTGTGGGGGGAAGATTTTTACACAGAGGGTGGTGGGGGCCTGGAATGCGCTGCCAAGTGAGGCGGTTGAGGCAGTTACGTTCGTGATATTTAAGACTTATCTGGATAGACACTTGAACAGACGGGGAATAGAGGGATACAGGCGGTTGGTCTGGATAGGACAACAATATTGGTGCAGGCTTGGACGGCCGAAGGGCCTTTTCCCGTGCTGTACTGTTCTTTATTCTTGTTAAAATAATAAACCATTTAAAAATCAATAGTTTCAAATAATCATAACCTATTTGATACCAATGGTTTTCAATTCTCAAAATCTGGACATAACTTAAAATCAATAGTTTAAAATAATCCTAAACTATTTAATTTCAATCGTTTAAAATAATCAGATCAATATCTGGAAATAATTAACTTAAAATCTATAGCTAAAAATCAATAGCGTAAAATAGTCATAATCCATTTACTATCAGTAGTTCAAAAGAGAATGAGGACGATGGTGTGGAATTGAGGGAGACTGGGAGGTCCTTGAGCAAATTGACATGGGGACGTCCAAGGGAGATGGCAGCCTTAAAAGTGGATAAACCTCCAGGTCCAGATGAATTGTGCCCTCGGCTGTTGTGGGAGGCAAGGGAGGAGGAGATTGTAGGGGTTTTAACACGTTTTCAATTCCTCTCTGTCCACGGGGAAGACACAGTAAGGAGTCTCACAACACCGGGTTAAAGTCCAACAGGTTTATTTGGTAGCACGAGCCACTGTGATGTCTGTGTCGATACGCGCGATCTTCTTGGAGATCCTCTCCACTTGGAGCCGGCGGTTTGCGGTGTCGATTGGGGGAGATGCCAGAGGACCTGGAGAACAGCGAATGTGGTTCCGCTATTTAAGATGGGTTGTAAAACTAAACCGGGCAACTACAGACCAGTGAGTCTCCCGTCAGTGGTAGGGGAATCATTGGAGAAACTTCTGAAGGACAGCATCTATCTCCACTTGGAGAGGCAAAGCTTGATCAGAGATAGTCTGCACATTCTCCCCATGTCTGCGTGGGTTTCCTCCGGTTGCTCCGGTTTCCTCCCACAGTCCAAAGATGTGCGGGCTAGGTTGATTGGCCATGCTAAATTTGATTTGATTTATTATTGTCACATATATTAACATACAGTGAAAAGTATTGTTTCTTGCAGACAAAACATACCGTTCATAGAGAAGGAAACGAGAGAGTGCAGAATGTAGTGTTACAGTCATAGCTAGGGTGGAGAGAAAGATCAACTTAGTACGAGGTAGGTCCATTCAAAAGTCTGACAGCAGCAGGGAAGAAGCTGTTCTTGAGTCGGTCGGTATGTGACCTCAGACTTTTGTATCTTTTTCCCAACGGAAGAAGGTGGAAGAGAGAATGTCCGGGGTGCGTGGGGGTCCTTGATTATGCTGGCTGCTTTTCCCCGAGGCAGCGGGAAGTGTAGACAGAGTCAATGGATGGGAGGCTGGTTTGCGTGATGGATTGGGATACATTCACAACCCTTTTGTAGTTCCTTGCGGTCTTGGGCAGAGCAGGAGCCCCATACCAAGCTGTGATACAACCAGAAAGGATGCTTTCTATGGTGCATCTGTAAAAGTTGGTGAGAGTCGTAGCTGAGATGCCAAATTTCCTTAGTCTTCTGAGAAAGTAGAGGCGTTGGTGGGGCTTTCTTAACTATAGTGTCGGCATGGGGGGGGGGACCAGGACAGGTTGTTGGTGATCTGGACACCTAAAAACGTGAAGCTCTCGACCCTTTCTACTTCGTCCCCGTTGATGTAGACAGGGGCATGTTCTCCTTTACGCTTCCTGAAGTCGATGACAATCTCCTTTGTTTAGTTGACATTGAGGGAGAGATTATTGTTGCCGCACCGGTTCACCCGATTCTCTATCACATTCCTGTACTCTGTCTCGTCATTGTTTGAGATCCGACCCACTACGGTGGTGTCGTCAACAAACTTGGAAATGGAGTTGGAGGGGAATTTGGCCGCACAGTGATAGGTGGATAAGGAGTACAGTAGGGGGCTGAGAACACAGCCTTGTGGGGCACCGGTGTTGAGGAGGATGGTGGAGGAGGTGTTGTTGCCTATCCTTACTGATTGCGGTCTGTGTGTCGAAAGCAAGTAAAATAAATTGTTTTAAAAACCAAGCAGCTTAAATGTAAAATAAATAAATAAATTTTGAATTGAACTGCTTGGCGGAATCAACAGCTTCAACATTCAGGCAGAATTAATAACTAATATTTTTTAAAAATAACTAACTAGGATTCAGACTGTGGAAATCTGTGAATGGGCAGTCGATGGATGGTTTGGTATATTCACATGGAGTGACAAGGAAAATTGTAGATTCACTTAGTTCACTCAAAATAGCGCACTTGAGAACTGCTTTGATCTTGTGCGTCGGAAGCAGCATTGTATTTTCACATTTAACAGTGCTGCTCTGTGGTAATAACTCAAGGGGAAGGGGAGCAGTGACCTTAAAATGATGGAGGTGTGAAAACAACGCCAGCTGTCATTTCGAGACGTGTCTTCAGGTTCTCGGCCATGTGGTGTTTATTGCGAGACTAAGGCGGTCTCACGTGCGCAGTGTTAGCCGAGCTACGTCCAAGGCGGGAACCTCCGGGTTCACAGTCCCACCCCGGGACTTGGTGGCCACCGAGGGGGTGTTTGTAACACGGTCGAATCCTCGAATCCCGACAGTGCAGAAGGAGGCCCATCGGCACGGTGGCACGGTGGGGGAGCACCGCTGCCTCGCGGCGCCAGGGGACCCGGGTTCGATTCCCGGCTCGGGGGGTGGGGGGGGGGTCACTGTCTGTGCGGAGTCTGTACGTTCTCCCCCCCCGTGTCTGCGTGGGTTTCCTCCGGGTGCTCCGGTTTCCTCCCACAGTCTGAAAGACGTGCTTGTTTGGTGCATTAGTCATGCTAAATTGCCCCTTACTGTCCAAAGATGTGCACTTTAGGTGGATTGGCCATGCTAAATTGTCCCTTAGTGTCCAAAGATGTGTAGTTTCGGTGGATTGGCCATGCTAAATTGCCCCTTAGTGTCCAAAGATGTGCGGGTTAGGTGGATTGGCCATGCTAAATTGTCCCTTAGTGTCCAAAGATGTGTAGTTTCGGTGGATTGGCCGTGCTAAATTGCCCTTAGTGTCCAAAGATGTGCAGGTTAGGTGGATTAGCCATGTTAAATTGCCCCTTAGTGTTCAAAGATGTGGGAGTTAGGTTGGGTTGGCCATGCTAAATTGCCCCTTAGTGTCCAAAGATGTGCAGGTTAGGTGGATTGGGCATGCTAAATTGCCCCTTACTGTCCAAAAATGTGTAGTTTCGGTGGATTGGCCATGCTAAATTGCCCCTTAGTATCCAGAGATGTGTAGATTAGGAGGATTGGCCATGCCAAATTACCCCT
>NW_027594446.1:0-17571 GCF_964213995.1 Mustelus asterias | reverse complement strand
GCAGCGAGGGTCCAGTCCTCTGGCGATCTGTCCTGGCTGTCGTGCAGCCTCAGGTCCCCCCCGGCATCGAGCAGTGTGGAGAGCTGGCGCGGGAGACAGGCAAAGGCAGCAGCGTGTACGGGGGTGCTCCCATTCAAACAGCGCCTGGAGAGGGGAGAGAGAGAGGAGACAGAGAGACAGAGAGAGAGACAGAGAGAGAGAGAGAGAGACAGAGAGAGAGACAGAGAGAGAGAGACAGAGAGAGAGAGACAGAGAGAGAGAGACAGAGAGAGACAGAGAGAGAGACAGAGAGAGAGACAGAGAGAGAGACAGAGAGAGAGACAGAGAGAGAGAGACAGAGAGAGAGAGACAGAGAGAGAGACAGAGAGACACAGAGAGAGAGACAGAGAGAGAGACAGAGAGAGACAGAGAAGAGAGAGAGAGAGAGAGAGAGAGAGAGGGAGAGATTCACAGAGAGAGAGAGAGACACAGAGAGAGAGAGACAGAGAGAGAGAGAGAGATTCACAGAGAGAGACAGAGAGAGAGAGACAGAGAGAGAGACAGAGAGAGAGAGACAGAGAGAGAGACAGAGAGAGAGACAGAGAGAGAGACAGAGAGAGAGAGACAGAGAGAGAGAGACAGAGAGAGAGAGAGACACAGAGAGAGAGACAGAGAGAGAGACAGAGAGAGACACAGAGAGAGAGAGAGACAGAGAGAGAGAGAGAGAGGGAGAGATTCACAGAGAGAGAGAGAGACAGAGAGAGAGAGAGAGACAGAGAGAGAGAGAGGGAGAGATTCACAGAGAGAGACAGAGAGAGAGAGCAGAGAGAGAGACAGAGAGAGAGAGACAGAGAGAGAGACAGAGAGAGAGAGACAGAGAGAGAGACAGAGAGAGAGACAGAGAGAGAGAGAGAGAGAGGACAGAGAGAGAGAGAGAGAGACAGAGAGAGAGAGAGAGAGACAGAGAGAGAGAGAGACAGAGAGAGAGAGAGAGAGACAGAGAGAGAGACAGAGAGAGAGAGACAGAGAGAGAGACAGAGAGAGAGAGACAGAGAGAGAGAGACAGAGAGAGAGACAGAGAGAGAGAGACAGAGAGAGAGAGACAGAGAGAGAGAGAGAGAGACAGAGAGAGAGAGACACAGAGAGAGAGAGACAGAGAGAGAGATTCACAGAGAGAGACAGAGAGAGAGACAGAGAGAGAGAGACAGAGAGAGAGAGACAGAGAGAGAGACAGAGAGAGAGAGACAGAGAGAGAGACAGAGAGAGAGAGACAGAGAGAGAGTGTTCAGCTCCAGGCTAGATCAGCAGAAATCCCAATCACAATAGACACCCCTGATCCTAGCAGATATGACCCCAACCCCAGCAGATACATGCATACCAGCAGATACATGCATACCAGCAGATACATGCATACCAGCAGATACACCCCAATCCCAGCAGATACATCCCACGCCCAGCCGGTAAACCCCAATCCCAGCAGGTACACCCCGACCCCAGCAGGTACACCCCGACCCCAGCAGGTACACCCCAATCCCAGCAGGTAAAACCCAATCTCAGCAGGTAAAACCCAATCCCAGCACGTATACCCCAATCCCAGCGGGTACACCCCGATCCCAGCGGGTACATCCCGATATCAGCAGATACACCCCGATCCCAGCAGATACCCCGATACCAGCAGATACAACTAGATTCCAGTAGATACAACCCAATACCAGCAGATACAACACAATACCAGCAGATATAACCTAAATGCCAGCAGATACAACCAGATACCAGCAGATACAACCCGATACCAGCAGATACAACCCGATACCAGCAGATACAACCCGATACCAGCAAAAAGAACCAGATACAACTAGATTCCAGCAGATACAAACACATACCAGCAGATACAACCAGACTCCAGTAGATACAACGTGATACCAGCAGGAACGCCCCGATACCAGCATACACCCTCCCAAGACCAGCATTAACCCGATGAAACCAGCCCCACCCACCCCGAGACCAGCAGGAAGCAGGGCAGCCCCGCTGCTTCCTGTAGAGGTGACCGGGGGAACTCACAGGTTGGGGTTGGCCCCATGCTGGAGAAGCAACTTCACGAGGTTGGCATGTCCAAGCAAGGCGGCGAGGAAGAGCGGGGACTGGCCAGCACTGTTCAGGACATCCGGATCGACACCTGGGACACAAGAACAGCGTTACCACCGGGTAGAGACAGCCAGGGCCCCAGGGTGCAGGGGGAGAGAGCCCCAGGGTGCAGGGGGAGAGAGCCCCAGGGTGCAGGGGGAGAGGGCCCCAGGGTGCAGGGGGTGAGAGCCCCAGGGTGCAGGGGGAGAGGGCCCCAGGGTGCAGGGGGAGAGAGCCCCAGGGTGCAGGGGGAGAGGGCCCCAGGGTGCAGGGGGAGAGGGCCCCAGGGTGCAGGGGGAGAGAGCCCCAGGGTGCAGGGGGAGAGGGCCCCAGGGTGCAGGGGGAGAGGGCCCCAGGGTACAGGGGGAGAGAGCCCCAGGGTGCAGGGGGAGAGGGCCCCAGGGAGGGGGCCCCAGGGTGCAGTGGGAGAGAGCCCCAGGGTGCAGTGGGAGAGAGCCCCAGGGTGCAGGGAGAGGGCCCCAGGGTGCAGGGGGAGAGGGCCCCAGGGTGCAGTGGGAGAGAGCCCCAGGGTGCAGGGGGAGAGAGCCCCAGGGTGCAGGGGGAGAGAGCCCCAGGGTGCAGGGAGAGGGCCCCAGGGTGCAGGGGGAGAGAGCCCCAGGGTGCAGGGGGAGAGAGTCCCTGGGTGCAGGGGGAGGGGGCCCCAGGGGGGAGAGGGCCCCAGGGTGCAGGGGGAGAGGGCCCCAGGGGGGAGAGGGCCCCAGGGTGCAGGGGGAGAGAGCCCCAGGGTGCAGGGGGAGAGAGCCCCGGGGGGGAGAGGGCCCCAGGGGGGAGAGGGCCCCAGGGTGCAGGGGGAGAGAGCCCTAGGGTGCAGGGGGAGAGGGCCCCAGGGAGGGGGCCCCAGGGTGCAGGGGGAGAGAGCCCCAGGGTGCAGGGGGAGAGAGCCCCAGGGTGCAGGGGGAGAGAGCCCCAGGGTGCAGGGGGAGAGAGCCCCAGGGTGCAGGGGGAGAGAGCCCCAGGGTGCAGGGGGAGAGAGCCCCAGGGTGCAGGGGGAGAGAGCCCCAGGGTGCAGGGGGAGAGAGCCCAGGGTGCAGGGAGGGAGCCCCAGGGTACAGGGAGAGGGCCCCAGGGTGCAGGGGAAGAGAGCCCCAGGGTGCAGGGAGGGAGAGAGCCCCAGGGTGCAGGGGGAGAGGGCCCCAGGGTGCAGGGGGAGAGAGTCCCTGGGTGCAGGGGGAGAGGGCCCCAGGGTGCAGGGGGAGAGAGCCCCAGGGTCCATGGGGAGAGAGCCCCAGGGTGCAGGGGGAGAGGGCCCCAGGGTGCAGGGGGAGAGAGCCCCAGGGTGCAGGGGGAGAGGGCCCCAGGGTGCAGGGGGAGAGAGCCCCAGGGTGCAGGGGGAGAGAGCCCCAGGGTGCAGGGGGAGAGTGCCCCAGGGTGCAGGGGGAGAGTGCCCCAGGGTGCAGGGGGAGAGTGCCCCAGGGTGCAGGGGGAGAGTGCCCCAGGGTGCAGGGGGAGAGATTCACAGGGCAGAAGGAGAGGGTTCCAGGATGGAGGTGAAGGGCCCAGGTCCCCACGGCGGAGGCAGAGGGCCCAGGTCCCCACGGCGGAGGCAGAGGGCCCAGGTCCCCACGGCGGAGGCAGAGGGCCCAGGACCCCACGGCGGAGGCAGAGGGCCCAGGTCCCCACGGCGGAGGCAGAGGGCCCAGGTCCCCACGGCGGAGGCAGAGGGCCCAGGTCCCCACGGCGGAGGCAGAGGGCCCAGGTCCCCACGGCGGAGGCAGAGGGCCCAGGTCCCCACGGCGGAGGCAGAGGGCCCAGGTCCCCACGGCGGAGGCAGAGGGCCCAGGTCCCCACGGCGGAGGCAGCGGGGCCCAGGTCCCCACGGCGGAGGCAGAGGGCCCAGGTCCCCACGGCGGAGGCAGAGGGCCCAGGTCCCCACGGCGGAGGCAGAGGGCCCAGGTCCCCACGGCGGAGGCAGAGGGCCCAGGTCCCCACGGCGGAGGCAGAGGGCCCAGGTCCCCACGGCGGAGGCAGCGGGGCCCAGGTCCCCACGGCGGAGGCAGAGGGCCCAGGTCCCCACGACGGAGGGAGAGTTCACAGGTCCCCAGGGCAGAGGGAGGGGCCCAGTTCCCCACGGTGGAGGCAGAGGGCCCAGGTCCCCACGGTGGAGGCAGAGGGCCCAGGTCCTCACAGCGGAGGGAGAAGGCCCAGGTCCCCACGGCAGAGGGGGAGGGCACAGTCCCCACAGCGGAGGGAGGGGCGCAGGTCCCCACGGGTAGAACTAGGCTCCCCCGAGACAGGGGAAGAGTCAAACGATGGGCCGAAGGGCCTCTCCCTGTGCTGTAAAACCCGACGGGAATCCCGGCAGACCGCCCCTTGACGCCATCCAGCCGGCGGCCATCTTGTGCGGGTGTCCCCCGGGTCACAACTGGAAGGGGGGGAAGGGAAGGGGGGTGAACCCATTGGCGAATACCTTTCGCCAGCAAGGTCTTCATCTTCCGGAGACGCCCGTGGCGGGCACAGCTGAGTAACCGGGCCGAAGGGGCGTCCAGATCCTTGGCAGAGCCCAGCTGGGCAGGGCAGGTGGCTGGGACTGACATGGCGCCCTTGCGATTAGGCCACGCCGAGACTTGCGACCCTTGGCGTCAAAGGCCCCGCCGATTCGGGTGGCGGGAAACGAAGGTGGCAACTCCAGACGGGCCAACTCGAGACGTCAAGTGTTTGTTCCACCAATGGGGCCTGAGGGGCAAGGGTTTGTTTGGGGGGGAGGAGAATATTAGCCGTGTTCTGGTCGCCCTTTGGAAAATGAGGGCGGGCAAGAGGACGGGGGGGGGGCAAAGGGGCAAGAGTTTGCCACGCCCACCTCTCTCAAAAAATGGCACAAAAATGGCGGCCTCAGCAAGGCAAGGAGAGGTCTAGATCTTCCAAGGTTGGGTGGGGATCGAAGGTCAAGTCAAAAGGATGGCCAAGGAAGATTGTGGGATGATGTGTAGATGGACGGTTTGGTTGGGCCGACAATGGCGAGGGGTGGCGGGGGTGCGGTCAAGGGAAAGATGGCTTCACAAACAATAGGCCCCAGCGGGCAGGTTCAGCCGCCTTGCTGGCCAAACCCGGAAGCCCCAAAGCCAAGGGGCAAGAGTGGAATGGCCAAAACCCCAAAGCGAAGGGGGGGGGAATGGACAAAACCCCAACGCCAAGAGGCGAAGAGCGAGGGAGAACGGTCAAGGTTGGGGGATGGAGGATGAAATTAAGGTCTTCACGCCCCAGAGCAAGCAGGGGAGGCGTGGAAGGAACAACAGAGTAGATTTTGGTTGTCCAACAATGGCCAAGAATGGGGTGCGGTCAAGAGGAAGATGGTTTCACAAAAGATAGACCCCAGTGGGCAAGTTTGGCCACTTTGCTGCCCAAACCTCGAACCCCCAAAGCTTGGGGGGGCGGGGGGGGGGGCAAAACCACAAAGCCAAGAGGCGAAGAGAGAAGGAGAGTGGTCAAGGTTGGGGGATGAAGAATGGAATCAAGATCTTCACGTCCCAGAGCAAGCGGGAGGAAGTGGAAGGAAGAGCAGAGAAGACGTTAAAATTTTGGGATGACGCTAAGATGGTCGAGTGGGGTGCGGTCAAGAGGAAGATGGGTTTGCAAACGATAGAGCCTAGTGGGCAAGGTTGCCTGCCAAACCCCCAAAGTCAAGGGGGTGATTGGCCAAAGGAAGACAAGAGGCCAATGGAGGGGCTAAGCCTAGGTCAAAGGTCACAATGATTTTTTTGGCCAAGCCCAGGTGGGGGTGGAGCTTCTTTTGGGGCACCTTCCCCTCAGGGATGGCCATCCCAGGCCTCCCTCAGCCTCCATTGTGGGGTCAAGGCCGCCATTGCTGGCGGTTTCCCTCTTTGAAGTTTTCAAATTTCCCGCCACTGGCGCCTCGCGCCCAACCGCCGACCGTTGGCCCTGACGTCACCGCGGGTCCGGGCGCATGCGCGGCCGCAAATCCATCGCTCCCTCCCCTCCCCGCGCGCGCCGGGGAAAACCGCGCAGGCGCACTCGCTCCCGGCCGGCCGGCAGCTGGAGGCCATTCAGCCCCTCGAGCTCAGGCAGATAGGGATAGCAGCAAGCTTTTCCGCAGCGTCCAGCCCAGATAGGGACAGCAGACAGCCACTAATCCACTCTAAATCGGTCAGATAAGGATAGTATAAGGCCATTCAGCCCCTCTAGCTCAGATAGGGACAGCAGAAAGCCACTCAGCCCCTCTACATCAGTCAGATACGGATAGTATAAGGCCATTCAGCCCCTCTAGCTCAGATAGGGACAGCAGACAGCCACTAATCCACTCTAAATCGGTCAGATAAGGATAGTATAAGGCCATTCAGCCCCTCTAGCTCAGATAGGGACAGCAGAAAGCCACTCAGCCCCTCTACATCAGTCAGATACGGATAGTATAAGGCCATTCAGCCCCTCTAGCTCAGATAGGGATAGCAGAAAGCCACTCAGCCCCTCTAAACTGGTAAAATAAGGACAGTATATGCCTTTCTGCCGCTTCTAGCCCAGATTGGGACAGACAGGCCAATCAGCCCCTCTAAATCAGTCTGATAGGGATAGTATAAGGCCATTCAGTCCCTCCAACTCAGAGAGGGATAGCAGAAAGACATTCAGCCCCTCTAAATCAGTCAGGGAGGAATAGCATAAGGCCATTCATAGAACATAGAAAAACTACAGCACAAACAGGCCCTTCGGCCCCACAAGTTGTGCCGAACACATCCCTACCTTCTAGACCTACCTATAACCCTCCATCCTATTAAGTCCCATGTACTCATCCAGGAGTCTCTTAAAAGACCCTATTGAGTTCGCCTCCACCACCACTGACGGCAGCCGATTCCACTCGCCCACCACCCTCTGTGTGAAAAACTTACCCCTAACATCTCCCCTGTACCTACCCCCCAGCACCTTAAACCTGTGTCCTCTCGTAGCAGCCATTTCCACCCTGGGAAAAAGCCTCTGAGAGTCCACCCGATCTATGCCTCTCAACATCTTATACACTTCTATTAGGTCTCCTCTCATCCTACGTCTCTCCAAGGAGAAAAGACCGAGCTCCCTCAGCCTATCCATAGGGGTCCATATCCACAGATCTCTGAAGGTTGCCACTCAAGTGGATAGAGCTGTGAAGAAGGCCTATAGTGTGTTAGCTTTTATTAACAGGGGGTTGGAGTTTAAGAGCCGTGGGGTTATGCTGCAACTGTACAGGACCTTGGTGAGACCACATTTGGAATATTGTGTGCAGTTCTGGTCACCTCACTGTAAGAAGGATGTGGAAGCGCTGGAAAGAGTGCAGAGGAGATTTACCAGGATGCTGCCTGGTTTGGAGGGTCGGTCTCATGAGGAAAGGTTGAGGGAGCTGGGGCTGTTCTCTCTGGAGCGGAGGAGGCTGAGGGGAGACTTAATAGAGGTTTATAAAATGATGAAGGGGATCGAGAGTGAACGTTCAAAGACTATTCCCTCGGGTGGATGGAGCTATTACAAGGGGGCATAACTATAGGGTTCGTGGTGGGAGATACAGGAAGGATATCAGAGGTAGGTTCTTTACGCAGAGAGTGGTTGGGGTGTGGAATGGACTGCCTGCAGTGATGGTGGAGTCAGACACTTTAGGAACATTTAAGCGGTTATTGGATAGGCACATGGAGCACACCAGGATGATAGGGAGTGGGATAGCTTGATCTTGGTTTCAGATAAAGCTCGGCACAACATCGTGGGCCGAAGGGCCTGTTCTGTGCTGTACTGTTCTATGTTCTATATCCTCATAAGGCATGCCACTCAATCCAGGCAACATCCTTGTAAATCCCCTCTGCGCCCTTTCAATCTTTTCCACATCCTTCCTGTAATGAGGCGACCAGAACTGAGCACAGTACTCCAAGTGGGGTCTGACGAGGGTCTTATAAAGCTGCATCATTATCCCCGGACTCCTAAACTCAATCCCTCGATTGATAAAGGCCAGCACACCATACGCCTTCTTAACCACCTCCTCCACCTGCGGGGCCGATTTTAGAGTCCTATGGACCCCAAGGTCCTTCTGATCCTCTACAGTACTAAGAGTCTTTCCCTTTATATTGTACTCTACTAGATACAGAGAGAGAGAGACAGAGACAGAGAGAGACAGAAAGAGAAAGGGAGAGAGACAGAGAGAGAGAGACAGAGAGAGAGAGACAGAGAGAGAGAGACAGAGAGAGACAGAGACAGAGGGAGAGACTGATGCGTGATATAACTCACGAGGCTAGAGGTGCTCGGGGAAATAAAGGCTTTTATTGACTCCAACAATAGAGCTACCATATATAATACACGATCCCAGACTGAGGGGTCCCAGACAGAGCAGTGACCTTTATACCTCTCCCAGGAGGCGGAGCCCAACTGGGATGTACCATAATAACTATAATACAGGTAGAACAGCCCAACCCTAACCCCAACAGTAACATGTAGAACAGCCCAACCCTAACCCCAACAGTAACATGTAGAACAACCCAACCCTAACCCCAACAGTAACATGTAGAACAGCCCAACCCTAACCCCAACAGTAACATGTCGAACAGCCCAACCCTAACCCCAACAGTAACATGTAGAACAGCCCAACCCTAACCCCAACAGTAACATGTAGAACAGCCCAACCCTAACCCCGACAGTAACATGTAGAACAGCCCAACCCTAACCCCAACAGTAACATGTAGAACAGCCCAACCCTAACCCCAACAGTAACATGTCGAACAGCCCAACCCTAACCCCAACAGTAACATGTCGAACAGCCCAACCCTAACCCCAACAGTAACATGTAGAACAGCCCAACCCTAACCCCGACAGTAACATGTCGAACAGCCCAACCCTAACCCCGACAGTAACATGTAGAACAGCCCAACCCTAACCCTAACAGTAACATGTAGAACAGCCCAACCCTAACCCCGACAGTAACATGTAGAACAGCCCAACCCTAACCCCGACAGTAACATGTAGAACAGCCCAACCCTAACCCCGACAGTAACATGTAGAACAGCCCAACCCTAACCCCGACAGTAACATGTAGAACAGCCCAACCCTAACCCCAACAGTAACATGTAGAACAGCCCAACCCTAACCCCGACAGTAACATGTAGAACAGCCCAACCCTAACCCCGACAGTAACATGTAGAACAGCCCAACCCTAACCCCGACAGTAACATGTAGAACAGCCCAACCCTAACCCCGACAGTAACATGTAGAACAGCCCAACCCTAACCCCGACAGTAACATGTCGAACAGCCCAACCCTAACCCCGACAGTAACATGTCGAACAGCCCAACCCTAACCCCGACAGTAACATGTAGAACAGCCCAACCCTAACCCCGACAGTAACATGTAGAACAGCCCAACCCTAACCCCGACAGTAACATGTAGAACAGCCCAACCCTAACCCCGACAGTAACATGTAGAACAGCCCAACCCTAACCCCGACAGTAACATGTAGAACAGCCCAACCCTAACCCCGACAGTAACATGTAGAACAGCCCAACCCTAACCCCGACAGTAACATGTAGAACAGCCCAACCCTAACCCCGACAGTAACATGTAGAACAGCCCAACCCTAACCCCGACAGTAACATGTAGAACAGCCCAACCCTAACCCCGACAGTAACATGTAGAACAGCCCAACCCTAACCCCGACAGTAACATGTAGAACAGCCCAACCCTAACCCCGACAGTAACATGTAGAACAGCCCAACCCTAACCCCGACAGTAACATGTCGAACAGCCCAACCCTAACCCCGACAGTAACATGTCGAACAGCCCAACCCTAACCCCGACAGTAACATGTAGAACAGCCCAACCCTAACCCCGACAGTAACATGTAGAACAGCCCAACCCTAACCCCGACAGTAACATGTAGAACAGCGCAACCCTAACCCCGACAGTAACATGTAGAACAGCCCAACCCTAACCCCGACAGTAACACGTAGAACAGCCCAACCCTAACCCCAACAGTAACAGGTAGAACAGCCCAACCCTAACCCCAACAGTAACACGTAGAACAGCCCAACCCTAACCCCAACAGTAACACGTAGAACAGCCCAACCCTAACCCCGACAGTAACACGTAGAACAGCCCAACCCTAACCCCGACAGTAACATGTCGAACAGCCCAACCCTAACCCCGACAGTAACATGTAGAACAGCCCAACCCTAACCCCGACAGTAACATGTAGAACAGCCCAACCCTAACCCCGACAGTAACATGTAGAACAGCCCAACCCTAACCCCGACAGTAACACGTAGAACAGCCTAACCCTAACCCCGACAGTAACACGTAGAACAGCCCAACCCTAACCCCGACAGTAACATGTAGAACAGCCCAACCCTAACCCCGACAGTAACATGTAGAACAGCCCAACCCTAACCCCGACAGTAACATGTAGAACAGCCCAACCCTAACCCCGACAGTAACATGTAGAACAGCCCAACCCTAACCCCGACAGTAACATGTAGAACAGCCCAACCCTAACCCCGACAGTAACATGTAGAACAGCCCAACCCTAACCCCGACAGTAACATGTAGAACAGCCCAACCCTAACCCCGACAGTAACATGTAGAACAGCCCAACCCCGACAGTAACATGTAGAACAGCCCAACCCTAACCCCAAGAGTAACATGTAGAACAGCCCAACCCTAACCCCAACAGTAACATGTAGAACAGCCCAACCCTAACCCCAACAGTAACATGTAGAACAGCCCAACCCTAACCCCGACAGTAACATGTAGAACAGCCCAACCCTAACCCCGACAGTAACATGTAGAACAGCCCAACCCTAACCCCAACAGTAACATGTAGAACAGCCCAACCCTAACCCCAACAGTAACACGTAGAACAGCCCAACCCTAACCCCGACAGTAACATGTAGAACAGCCCAACCCTAACCCCAACAGTAACATGTAGAACAGCCCAACCCTAACCCCAACAGTAACATGTAGAACAGCCCAACCCTAACCCCAACAGTAACATGTAGAACAGCCCAACCCTAACCCCGACAGTAACATGTAGAACAGCCCAACCCTAACCCCGACAGTAACATGTAGAACAGCCCAACCCTAACCCCGACAGTAACATGTAGAACAGCCCAACCCTAACCCCAACAGTGACACGTAGAACAGCCCAACCCTAACCCCGACAGTAACATGTAGAACAGCCCAACCCTAACCCCAACAGTAACATGTAGAACAGCCCAACCCTAACCCCAACAGTAACATGTAGAACAGCCCAACCCTAACCCCAACAGTAACAAGTAGAACAACCCAACCCTAACCCCGACAGTAACATGTAGAACAGCCCAACCCTAACCCCAACAGTAACATGTAGAACAGCCCAACCCTAACCCCGACAGTAACATGTAGAACAGCCCAACCCTAACCCCAACAGTAACATGTAGAACAGCCCAACCCTAACCCCAACAGTAACATGTAGAACAGCCCAACCCTAACCCCAACAGTAACATGTAGAACAGCCCAACCCTAACCCCAACAGTAACATGTCGAACAGCCCAAACCTAACCCCAACAGTAACATGTAGAACAGCCCAACCCTAACCCCAACAGTAACATGTAGAACAGCCCAACCCTAACCCCGACAGTAACATGTAGAACAGCCCAACCCTAACCCCGACAGTAACATGTAGAACAGCCCAACCCTAACCCCGACAGTAACATGTAGAACAGCCCAACCCCGACAGTAACATGTAGAACAGCCCAACCCTAACCCCGACAGTAACATGTAGAACAGCCCAACCCTAACCCCAACAGTAACATGTAGAACAGCCCAACCCTAACCCCAACAGTAACATGTAGAACAGCCCAACCCTAACCCCGACAGTAACATGTAGAACAGCCCAACCCTAACCCCAACAGTAACATGTAGAACAGCCCAACCCTAACCCCAACAGTAACAAGTAGAACAACCCAACCCTAACCCCAACAGTAACATGTAGAACAGCCCAACCCTAACCCCGACAGTAACATGTAGAACAGCCCAACCCTAACCCCAACAGTAACATGTAGAACAGCCCAACCCTAACCCCAACAGTAACATGTAGAACAGCCCAACCCTAACCCCAACAGTAACATGTAGAACAGCCCAACCCTAACCC
Organism: Mustelus asterias; assembly: GCF_964213995.1. NCBI lineage: Eukaryota > Metazoa > Chordata > Chondrichthyes > Carcharhiniformes > Triakidae > Mustelus > Mustelus asterias. Next base: position 5,372 of record NW_027594446.1, on the reverse strand, counting down.
CAACAGTAACATATATACAGACTCATAGTACTGGCCAGACCCTGGCTCAGTACTACCTAGTGGGAACCAACAATGGTTCACCACACACAGTTAGGGGTATATGAGGAGTATAGTAGGGGGCTGAGAACACAGCCTTGTGGGGCACCGTTGTGGAGGATGATCGTGGAGGAGGTGTTGTTGCCGATCCTTGCTGATCGTGGGTTCGGAAGTTCAGGATCCAGTCGCAGAGGGAGAGGAGCCGAGGCCCAGGACACGGAGTTTGGAGATGGGTTTCGTGGGAACAATGGCGTTGAAGGATGAGCTGTGGTCAATAAATGACATTTTAGTGTCGTCTGCGAATTTTGACACACTACACTTGGTCCCCAACTCCTACGTAATCAGCTATGTAATTCGTAAAGCATTTAGCCACATGTTTCTGAGAATCCCTCCAGCACAGAAAGAGGCCATTCGGCCCATCGAGTCTGCACCGACCACAATCCCACCCAGGCCCTACCCCCATATCCCTACATATTTACCCCGCTAATCACTCTAACCTACCCAGGACACTAAGGGGCAATATTAGCATGGCCAATCGACCTAACCCGCACATCTTTGGACTGTGGGAGGGAAAACCGGAGCACCCGGAGGAAACCCACGCGGACACGAGGAGAATGTGCAAACCCCACGCATGATGCCGGCGTTGGACTGGGGTAAGCACAGTAAGAAGTTTAACAACACCAGGTTAAAGTCCAACAGGTTTATTTGGTAGCAAATACCATAAGCTTTCGGAGCGCTGCCCCTTCGTCAGAGTAGCACGCTCCCGAAAGCTTATGGTATTTGCTACCAAATAAACCCGTTGGACTTTAACCTGGCGTTGCGAGACTTCTTACTGTGCAAACTCCACACAGACAGTGACCCGAGCCGGGAATCGAACCCCGGGGGGTCCCTGGAGCTGTGAAGCAGCAGCGCTAACCCACTGTGCTACCGTGCGTTGAGCGGCGCAGTGGTCTTATTCCGAGCCTCGCTGGTGTTTGGCACAGGGAGTAATCCTGAGATTGCAACCCCGGAGAGAGGTCCAGCGTCTTAACTTTCTACCTGACCCCCCCTAAACTGCGGCTGGGGGGATCTCTCCCTGGCCCTGTTAGTACTGATATGGACCACGACCTCCCGTTGTTCACCCTCTCCCTTCAGAATGCTCCCTGCCCCATTCCCGACGTCTGTTTCTTGGAATGCTTAAGTCAGGGAGACGTTCCACCTGAATGAATATCTCACACACACACACACAACACACGCACGCCCTACTCCCCCACAGCTCCCGGATCCCAGGCCCTCAGGAAGATTCAAAGTCCAACCCGACCGGTTTGACCAGAATCTATCGGTGATCAAACGCGCCTGGGAATGTTCTGGGAAAACGCCTCTCCGGCTCCCTGACTGGAGGACGCTGAGATTCACTCGCCCCCCTCCGCCGCTCCGAGTCTCCAGGAAGCAGAGCGTCCTCCAGGGCTGTGGCACATGGAGCAGGTTTGCCTCCCTCTCCTATCCGTGGCGGCAGGCTACCTGTTAGCCTCCGCCTATCTCCTCAGGAACCCCGGGTTGCTACACCGACGCAAGTCGCTGCGGTTCACATGCAGACATATCTCTCACCGAGGGGGTGAGTGTGGAGGGAGAGGGAAGGGGGGGGAAGGAGGATGGGGGGGGGGGGGGAGGAGCTGAGAGAGAGTTCTCTCTCTACCCCCCCCCCGATACTCCCCTCCTTATCTCTGTAACCCCTCCAGCCCCCTACACCCCCTCCCTATCTCTGTAACCCCCTCGAGCCCCCTACACCCCCTCCCTATCTCTGTAACCTCCTCCAGCCCCTACACCCCCTCCCTATCTCTGTAACCTCCTCCAGCCCCCTACACCCCTCCCTATCTCTGTAACCCCCTCCAGCCCCTACACCCCCTCCCTATCTCTGTAACCTCCTCCAGCCCCCTACACCCCCTCCCTATCTCTGTAACCTCCTCCAGCCCCCTACACCCCCTCCCTATCTCTGTAACCCACTCCAGCCCCTACACCCCCTCCCTATCTCTGTAACTCCTCCAGCCCCCTACACCCCTCCTATCTCTGTAACCCCCTCCAGCCCCCTACACCCCCTCCCTATCTCTGTAACCTCCTCCAGCCCCGCTACACCCCTCCCTATCTCTGTAACCCCCTCCAGCCCCCTACACCCCCTCCCTATCTCTGTAACCTCCTCCAGCCCCTACACCCCCTCCCTATCTCTGTAACCCCCTACACCCCCTCCCTATCTCTGTAATCTCCTCCAGTCCCCTACACCCCCTCCCTATCTCTGTAACCCCTCCAGCCCCCTACACCTCCTCCCTATCTCTGTAACCCCCTCCAGCCCCCTACACCCCCTCCCTGTCTCTGTAACCTCCTCCAGCCCCCTACACCCCTCCTATCTCTGTAACCTCCTCCAGCCCCTACACCCCCTCCCTATCTCTGTAACCCCCTACACCCCTCCCTATCTCTGTAACCCCCTCCAGCCCCCTACACCCCTCCCTATCTCTGTAACCTCCTCCAGCCCCTACACCCCCTCCCTATCTCTGTAACCCCCTACACCCCCTCCCTATCTCTGTAACCTCCTCCAGCCCCTACACCCCCTCCCTATCTCTGTAACCTCCTCCAGGCCCCCTACACCCCCCTCCCTATCTCTGTAACCTCCCCCTACACCCCCTCCCTATCTCTGTAACCTCCTCCAGCCCCCTACACCCCCTCCCTATCTCTGTAACCTCCTCCAGCCCCCTACACCCCCTCCCTGTCTCTGTAACCTCCTACGACCCTCCAAGATCTCTGCGCTCCCTCCAATCCGGCCTCTCGTGCATCCCCCCCCGATTCCCATCGCTCCGACTTTGTGTCCAAAGGGTGGGTTATGGTGGGGTCACGGTAGAGCCACTGTTGGGTGGGGGAGTCACGGTGAGGGTCACGGAGTGGTTGAGACGTCAAGGGGGGGTCAAGGGTCAAGGGGGTCACTGTTCAGCAAGAGGTCACAATGCAGTCACTGTGTGATCGGTAATGCAGTTTGGAAGGTCTAATACAGATAGGAAATATACAGTAATTGGCAGAACCCTTAAGAGTATCGATAGGCAGAGGGATCTGGGCGTACAGGTACACAGGTCACTGAAAGTGGCAACGCAGGTGGAGAAGGTAGTCAAGAAGGCATACGGCATGCTTGCCTTCATCGGCCGGGGCATTGAGTTTAAAAATTGGCAAGTCATGTTGCAGCTTTATAGAACCTTAGTTAGGCCACACTTGGAATATAGTGTTCAATTCTGGTCGCCACACTACCAGAAGGATGTGGAGGCTTTGGAGAGGGTACAGAAAAGATTTACCAGGATGTTGCCTGGTATGGAGGGCATTAGCTATGAGGAGAGGTTGGAGAAACTTGGTTTGTTCTCACTGGAGGTTGAGGGGAGACCTGATAGAAGTCTACAAGATTATGAGGGACAGAGTGGATAGTCAGAAGCTTTTTCCCCCAGGGTGGAAGAGTCAGTTACTCGGGGGGCACAGGTTTAAGGTGCGAGGGGCAAGGTTTAAAGGAGATGTACGAGGCAGATTTTTTACACAGAGGGTGGTGGGTGCCTGGAACTCGCTGCCGGGGGAGGGAGTGGAAGCGGATACGGTCGTGAGTTTTAAGGGGCGTCTTGACAAATACATGAATAGGATGGAATAGAGGGATACGGTCCCCGGAAGGGTCGGGGTTTTAGTTCAGTCGGGGACAGCATGGTCGGTGCAGGAGGGGCCGAAAGGCCTGTTCCTGTGCTGGAATTTTCTTTGGGTTTGAGGGTGTGAGGATGGGTTTGAGGGGGTGAGGGTGGGTTTGAGGGGGTCAGGGTGGGTTTGAGGGGGTCAGGGTGGGGTTGAGGGTGGGTTTGAGGGGTCAGGGTGGGTTTGAGGGGGTCACAGTGGGTTTGAGGGGTGAGGGTGGGTTTGAGGGGGTGAGGGTGGGTTTGAGGGGGTCAGGGTGGGGTTGAGGGGATGAGGGTGGGTTTGAGGGGGTGAGGGCGGGTTTGAGGGGGTGAGGGCGGGTTTGAGGGGGGTGAGGGTGGGTTTGAGGGGGTCAGGGTGGGTTTGAGAGGGTCACAGTGGGTTTGAGGGGTGAGGGTGGGTTTGAGGGGGTGAGGGTGGGTTTGAGGGGTGAGGGTGGGTTTGAGGGGTGAGGGTGGGTTTGAGGGGATGAGGGTGGGGTTGAGGGGGACAGGGTGGGTTGAGGGGGACAGGGTGGGTTTGAGGGGGACAGGGTGGGTTTGAGGGGGACAGGGTGGGTTTGAGGGGGACAGGGTGGGTTTGAGGGGGTCAGGGTGGGTTTGAGGGGGTGAGGGTGGGTTTGAGGGGACAGGGTGGGTTTGAGGGGGTCAGGGTGGGTTTGAGGGGGGTGAGGGTGGTTTGAGGGGACAGGGTGGGTTTGAGGGGGTCAGGGTGGGTTTGAGGGGGTGAGGGTGGGTTTGAGGGGACAGGGTGGGTTTGAGGGGTCAGGGTGGGTTTGAGGGGGTGAGGGTGGGTTTGAGGGGACAGGGTGGGTTGAGGGGGATAGGGTTGGGTTTGAGGGGGTGACGATGGGTTTGAGGGGTGAGGGTGGGTTTGAGGGGACAGGGTTGGTTGAGGGGGATAGGGTGGGTTTGAGGGGGTGAGGGTGGGTTTGAGGGGGTGAGGGTGGGTTTGAGGGGACAGGGTTGGTTGAGGGGGATAGGGTGGGTTTGAGGGGGTGAGGGTGGGTTTGAGGGGTGAGGGTGGGTTTGAGGGGACAGGGTTGGTTGAGGGGATAGGGTGGGTTTGAGGGGGTGAGGGTGGGTTTGAGGGGGTAGGGTGGGTTTGAGGGGGTGAGGGTGGGTTTGAGGGGGTTGAGGGTGGGAGGGGAGGTGGGTTTGAGGGACAGGTGGGTGAGGGGGATAGGGTGGGTTTGAGGGGGTGAGGGTGGGTTTGAGGGGACAGGGTGGGTTTGAGGGGATAGGGTGGGTTTGAGGGGGTGAGGGTGGGTTGAGGGGGATAGGGTGGTTTGAGGGGGGTGAGGGTGGGTTGAGGGGGTGACGATGGGTTTGGGGGGTGACGATGGGTTTGAGGGGGTGACGATGGGTTTGGGGGGTGACGATGGGTTTGGGGGGTGACGGAGGGTTTGGGGGGTGAGGGTGGGGTTTGGGGGGTGACGATGGGTTTGGGGGGTGACGATGGGTTTGGGGGTGACGGAGGGTCTCATTCTCTCCCTAATTCTCCCCAGGGGCTGGTGAACGGATCGAGAACACGATAGAGGCTTTCAGGCAGTGAGTATTAAACCCCCTCATCCCTCACCCTCGCACCCTCATCCCCACCCTCGACACCCTCATCCCCTCACCCTCGACACCCTCATCCCTCACCCTCGA
>NW_027594445.1:5000-17603 GCF_964213995.1 Mustelus asterias | reverse complement strand
GTCAGTGCTGAGGGAGCGCCGCACTGTGGGTGGGTCCAGTGCTGAGGGAGCGCCGCACTGTGGGTGGGTCAGTGCTGAGGGAGCGCCGCACTGTGGGTGGGTCAGTGCTGAGGGAGCGCCGCACTGTGGGAGGGTCAGTGCTGAGAGAGTGCCGCACTGTGGGAGGGTCAGTGCTGAGGGAGCGCCGCACTGTGGGAGGGTCAGTGCTGAGGGAGTGCCGCACTGTGGGAGGGTCAGTGCTGAGGGAGCGCCGCACTGTGGGAGGGTCAGTGCTGAGGGAGCGCCGCACTGTGGGAGGGTCAGTGCTGAGGGAGCGCCGCACTGTGGGTGGGTCAGTGCTGAGGGAGCGCCGCACTGTGGGTGGGTCAGTGCTGAGGGAGCGCCGCACTGTGCGGAGGGTCAGTGCTGAGAGAGCGCCGCACTGTGGGAGGGTCAGTGCTGAGGGAGCGCCGCACTGTGGGAGGGTCAGTGCTGAGGGAGCGCCGCACTGTGGGAGGGTCAGTGCTGAGGGAGCGCCGCACTGTGGGAGGGTCAGTGCTGAGGGAGCGCCGCACTGTGGGAGGGTCAGTGCTGAGGGAGCGCCGCACTGTGGGAGGGGTCAGTGCTGTGGGAGTGCCGCACTGTGGGAGGGTCAGTGCTGAGGGAGCGCCGCACTGTGGGAGGGTCAGTACTGAGGGAGCGCCGCACTGTGGGAGGGTCAGTGCTGAGGGAGCGCCGCACTGTGGGAGGGTCAGTGCTGAGGGAGCGCCGCACTGTGGGTGGGTCAGTGCTGAGGGAGCGCCGCACTGTGGGTGGGTCAGTGCTGAGGGAGCGCCGCACTGTGGGTGGGTCAGTGCTGAGGGAGCGCCGCACTGTGGGTGGGTCAGTGCTGAGGGAGCGCCGCACTGTGCGAGGGTCAGTGCTGAGAGAGCGCCGCACTGTGGGAGGGTCAGTGCTGAGGGAGCGCCGCACTGTGGGAGGGTCAGTGCTGAGGGAGCGCCGCACTGTGGGGAGGGTCAGTGCTGAGGGAGCGCCGCACTGTGGGAGGGTCAGTGCTGAGGGAGCGCCGCACTGTGGGAGGGTCAGTGCTGAGGGAGCGCCGCACTGTGGGAGGGTCAGTGCTGAGGGAGCGCCGCACTGCGGGGAGGGTCAGTGCTGAGGGAGCGCCGCACTGCGGGAGGGTCAGTGCTGAGGGAGCGCCGCACTGCGGGAGTTCAGTGCTGAGGGAGCGCCGCACTGTGGGAGGGTCAGTGCTGAGGGAGCGCCGCACTGTGGGAGGGTCAGTGCTGAGGGAGCGCCGCACTGTGGGAGGGTCAGTGCTGAGGGAGCGCCGCACTGTGGGAGGGTCAGTGCTGAGGGAGCGCCGCACTGTGGGAGGGTCAGTGCTGAGGGAGCGCCGCACTGTGGGAGGGTCAGTGCTGAGGGAGCGCCGCTCTGTGGGAGGGTCAGTGCTGAGGGAGCGCCGCGCTGTGGGAGGGTCAGTGCTGAGGGAGCGCCGCACTGTGGGAGGGTCAGTGCTGAGGGAGCGCCGCACTGTGGGAGGGTCAGTGCTGAGGGAGCGCCGCACTGTGGGAGGGTCAGTGCTGAGGGAGCGCCGCACTGTGGGAGGGTCAGTGCTGAGGGAGCGCCGCACTGTGGGAGGGTCAGTGCTGAGGGAGCGCCGCACTGTGGGAGGGTCAGTGCTGAGGGAGCGCCGCACTGTGGGAGGGTCAGTGCTGAGGGAGCGCCGCACTGTGGGAGGGTCAGTGCTGAGGGAGCGCCGCACTGTGGGAGGGTCAGTGCTGAGGGAGCGCCGCACTGTGGGAAGGTCAGTGCTGAGGGAGCGCCGCACTGTGGGAGGGTCAGTGCTGAGGGAGCGCCGCACTGTTGGAGGGTCAGTGCTGACGGAGCGCCGCACTGCGGGAGGGTCAGTGCTGACGGAGCGCCGCACTGCGGGAGGGTCAGTGCTGAGGGAATGCCGCACTGTGGGAGGGCCAGTGCTGTGGGAGCGCCGCACTGTGGGAGGGTCAGTGCTGAGGGAGCGCCGCACTGTGGGAGCGTCAGTGCTGAGGGAGCGCCGCACTGTGGGAGGGTCAGTGCTGAGGGAGCGCCGCACTGTGGGAGGGTCAGTGCTGAGGGAGCGCCGCACTGTGGGAGGGTCAGTGCTGAGGGAGCGCCGCACTGTGGGAGGGTCAGTGCTGAGGGAGCGCCGCACTGTGGGAGGGTCAGTGCTGAGGGAGCGCCGCACTGTGGGAGGGTCAGTGCTGAGGGAGCGCCGCACTGTGGGAGGGTCAGTGCTGAGGGAGCGCCGCACTGTGGGAGGGTCAGTGCTGAGGGAGCGCCGCACTGTGGGAGGGTCAGTGCTGAGGGAGCGCCGCACTGTGGGAGGGTCAGTGCTGAGGGAGCGCCGCACTGTGGGAGGGTCAGTGCTGAGGGAGCGCCGCACTGTGGGAGGGTCAGTGCTGAGGGAATGCCGCACTGTGGGAGGGCCGCACTGTGGGAGCGCCGCACTGTGGGAGGGTCAGTGCTGTGGGAGCGCCGCACTGTGGGAGCGTCAGTGCTGAGGGAGCGCCGCACTGTGGGAGGGTCAGTGCTGAGGGAGCGCCGCACTGTGGGAGGGTCAGTGCTGAGGGAGCGCCGCACTGTGGGAGGATCAGTGCTGAGGGAGCGCCGCACTGTGGGAGGGTCAGTGCTGAGGGAGCGCCGCACTGTGGGAGGGTCAGTGCTGAGGGAGTGCCGCACTGTGGGAGGGTCAGTGCTGCGCGAGCGCCGCACTGTGGGAGGGTAATTGCTGAGGGAGCGCCGCACTGTGGGAGGGTCAGTGCTGAGGGAGCACTGCACTGTGGGAGGGTCAGTATTGACGGACAGCGTAGAGGGAGCTTTACTCTGTACCTAACCCGCACTGTCCCTATCCTGGGAGTATTTGATGGGGGACAGTGTAGAGGGAACTTTACTCTGTATCTAACCCTGTGCTGTACCTGTCCTGGGAGTGTTTGATGGGGGACAGTGTAGAGGGAGCTTTACTCTGTATCTAACCCCGTGCTGTACCTGTCCTGGGAGTGTTTGATGGGGGACAGTGTAGAGGGAGCTTTACTCTGTATCTCACCCCGTGCTGTACCTGTCCTGGGAGTGTTTGATGGGGGACAGTGTAGAGGGAGCTTTACTCTGTATCTAACCCCGTGCTGTACCTGTCCTGGGAGTGTTTGATGGGGGACAGTGTAGAGGGAGCTTTACTCTGTATCTAACCCCGTGCTGTACCTGTCCTGGGAGTGTTTGATGGGGGACAGTGTAGAGGGAGCTTTACTCTGTATCTAACCCCGTGCTGTACCTGTCCTGGGAGCGTTTGATGGGGAGGAGTGAGAGTTACTCTGTATCTAACCCCGTGCTGCTCTCTCTCACAGGTCGGCCGCACCATTTCCAAGGTCCAGCAGGTGCTGAGCTGGACGAGTGGGGAAGAGACGGTGAAACCATTCAAACCTCCGCTGAGCGATGCAGAGTTCCACACCTACCTGAACCACGAGGGGCAGCTGTGCCGGCCCGAGGAACTCAGGCTGCGGATTTACCACGGTGGAGTGGAACCCGCACTGCGCAAGGTCCGTGGCTTCTCTCCCCCCGCACCGCACCCCGCCCCTTCCCCTCACTCCGTCCAACCTCCCTCTCTCTGTCCGTCCAACCTCCCTCTCTCTGTCTCACTCGCTGTACGACCCTCTGGCACAGTCGCTCAGGGCTGCGATGCCCTCGTGGTCGAATATCCTCCTCCCCTGCTGGCTTCTGGCCCTCCCTGGCCGTGGACCCTGGGTAGTTGTGTCCCTGCCGTTGTGGGCAGTATGCAGAAGGGCTGTCTGCTGGGGGCCTGTTTGGAAATCCGTGCCTGGCCAGGATGGGGGGGGGGTGTTGGAGTTGACAGCCAGCCGCAGCAGGTAGGGCGGTGGGCACGGGGCTGTTTCGCCTCCGTTCCGATAGACTGGGGTGTGAGAGTGAAGATAAAGCCATTGTCCCTGAGGAGAGATTGCCGGGAGCGGACAGTATCTCTCAGAATCCCTACAGTGCAGAATGAGGCCATTCGGCCCATCGCTGTTTAAGAAGGGAGAGACAGCAGACGGGTAATTATAGGCCAGTTCGCCTGACTTCAGTCATTGGCCAGTCTTTAGAGTCCGTTATTGAAGCTGAGATCGCAGAATATTTGGAAGTGATGATAAAGTAGGACTGAGTCAGCACGGCTTTGTCAAGGGGGGGTCATCTCTGACAAATCTGTTAGAGTTCTTTGAGGAGGTAACAAGGAAGTTAGATAAAGGAGAACCAGTGGATGTGATTTATTTAGATTTCCAGAAGGCCTTTGACAAGGTGCCGCACAGGAGGCTGTTAAATAAGCTAAGTGCCCATGATGGTAAGACCCTGGGCATGGATAGAGGATTGGCTAACTGGCAGAAGAACATAAGAACTAGGAGGAGGAATAGGCCATCTGGCCCCTTGAGCCTGCCCCGCCATTCAATAAGATCATGGCTGATCTTTTTGTGGACTCGGCTCCACTTACCCGCCCGCTCACCATAACCCTTAATTCCTTCACTGTTCAAAAACCTGTCTTGGCTTAAAAACATTCAATGAGGTATCAGAGAATCATAGAAACCCTACACTGCAGAAAGAGGCCATTTGGCCCATCGAGTCTGCACCGACCACAACCCCACCCAGGCCCTACCCCCATATCCCTACATATTTACCCGCTAATCCCTCTAACCTACGCATCTTGGGACACTAAGGGGCAATTTAGCATGGCCAGTCAACCTAATCCGCACATCTTTGGACTGTGGGAGGAAACCAGAGCACCCGGAGGAAACCCACGCAGACACGGGGAGAATGTGCAAACTCCACACAGACAGTGACCTAAGCCGGGAATCGAACCCAGGTCCCTGGAGCTGTGAAGCAGCAGTGCTAACCACTGTGCTACCGTGCCGCCCCTCAACTGCTTCACTGGACAGGGAATTCCACAGATTCACAACCCTTTGTGTGAAGAAGTTCCTCCTCAACTCAGTCCTAAATCTGCACCTTATTTTGAGGCTATGCCCCCTAGTTCTAGTTTCACCCACCAGTAGAAACCACTTTCCTGCTTCTAGAACATAGAACAGTACAGCACAGAACAGGCCCTTCGGCCCACGATGTTGTGCCGAGCTTTATCTGAAACCAAGATCAAGCTATCCCACTCCCTATCATCCTGGTGTGCTCCATGTGCCTATCCAATAACCGCTTAAATGTTCCTAAAGTGTCTGACTCCACTATCACTGCAGGCAGTCCATTCCACACCCCAACCACTCTCTGTGTAAAGAACCTACCTCTGATATCCTTCCTATATCTCCCACCATGAACCTGATAGTTATGCCCCCTTGTAATAGCTCCATCCACCCGAGGAAATAGCCTTATCTATCTTATCTATTCCCTTCATAATCTTATATGTTTCTATAAGATCTCCCCTCATTCTTCTGAATTCCAATGAGTCTATCAGTCTCTTCTCATAAGCCAACCCTCTCAACTCTGGAATCAACCTAGTGAATCTCCTCTGCACCCCCTCCAGTGCCAGTGCTTACTTTCTCAAGTAAGGAGACCAAAACTGTCCAGGCAGAGAGTGGAGATAAAGGGGTCTCTCTCAGGATGGCAGCCGGTGACGAGTGGTGTGCCTCAGGGGGTCAGTGCTGGGACCACAACGTATCACAATATACATTAATGATTTGGAGGAAGGAACTGAAGGCACTGTTGCTAAGTTTGCAGATGATACACAGATATGTAGAGTGACAGGTAGGTAGTATTGAGGAAGCAGGGGGGCTGCAGAAGGACTTGGACAGGTTAGGGGAATGGGCAAAGAAGTGGCAGATGAAATACAATGTGGAAAAGTGTGAGGTTATGCACTTTGGAAGGAGGAATGGAGGCAGAGACTATTTTCTAAATGGGAAACGATTAGGAAATCAGAAACACAAAGGGACTTGGAGGTCATTGTTCGAGATTCTCTTCAGGTTAACGTGTAGGTTCAGTCAGCAGTTAGGAAGGCAAATGTAATGTTAGCATTCATGTCGAGAGGGTTGGAATACAAGAGCAGGGATGTACTTCTGAGGCTGCATAAGGCTCTGGTCAGACCCCATTTGGAGTATTGTGAGCAGTTTTGGGCCCCGTATCTAAGGAAGGATGTGCCGGCCTTGGAAAGGGTCCAGAGGAGGTTCACAAGAATGATCCCTGGAATGAAGAGCTTGTCGTATGAGGAACGGTTGAGGACTCTGGGTCTGTACTGGTTGGAGTTTAGAAGGATGAGGGGGGGGATCTTACTGAAACTTACAGGATACTGCGAGGCCTGGATAGAGTGGACGTGGAGAGGATGTTTCCACGAGCAGGAAAAACTAGAACCAGAGGGCCCAAGGTCAGGCTAAAGGGACGATCCTTTAAAACAGAGATGAGGAATTTCTTCAGCCAGAGCGTAGTGAATGCGTGGGACTCTTTGCCGCAGAAGGCTGTGGAGGCCGGGTCATTGAGTGTCTTTAAGACAGAGATAGATAGGTTCTTGATTAATAAGGGGATCAGGGGTTATGGGGAAACGGCAGGAGAATGGGGATGAGAAATATATCAGCCATGATTGAATGGCAGAGCAGACTCGATGGGCTGAGTGGCCTAATTCTGCTATGTTTTATGGAGTCTGCACCCACTCCCCAACAGAGCATCTGACCCAGGTCCCACCCCTGTAACCCCACACATTTACCCCACTAATCCAGCTAACCCACACATCTTTGGACACTAAGGGGCAATTAAGCATGGCCAATCCAGCTAACCCTGCACGTCTTTCGGACTGTGGGAGGAATCCGGAGCACCCGGAGGAAACCCACACAGACACGGGGAGAACGTGCAGACGCTGCACAGACAGTGACCCAAGGCTGGAATTGAATCTGGGACCCTGGCGCTGTGAGGTGGCAATGCCAACCACTGTGCCTCCCTGGAGTTGCTTGCCATTTACTTGATTGAGACCCCCTTGTGAGTGTGACTGCCTGGATGAAATCTCTGCGGGAAAGTGGGGAGCGTGGAGCGTGACGTGTTTGCGTTGGGAATTCCCATTGTAAATCTGTCACAGTGCGAGTTTACATAGGGAATTCCCATTGTAAATCTGTCACACTGTGGGTTTACATAGGGAATTTCCATTGTAAATCTGTCACAGTGCGAGGATTACATAGGGAATTTCCATTGTAAATCTGTCACAGTGCGAGGATTACATAGGGAATTCCCATTGTAAATCTGACAGTGTGCGAGGTTACATAGGGAAGTCCCATTGTAAATCTGACAGTGTGCGGGGTTACATAGGGAATTCCCATTGTAAATCTGTCACAGTGCCGGGTTTACATTGGGAATTCCGATTGGAAATCTGTCACAGTGAGGGGTTTCCATAGGGAATTCCCATTGTAAATCTGTCACTAAGGGTTTCCATAGGGAATTCCCATTATAAATCTGTCACAGTGAGGGGTTTACATAGGGAATTCCCGTTGTAAATCTGTCACAGTGCGGGTTTACATAGGGAATTCCCATTGTAAATCTGTCACAGTGCGGGTTTACATAGGGAATTCCCATTGTAAATCTGTCACAGTGCGGGTTTACATAGGGAATTCCCTTTGTAAATCTGTCACAGTGAGGGGTTTACATAGGGAATTCCCGTTGTAAATCTGTCACAGAGGGTTGACATAGGGAATTCCCATTGTAAATCTGTCACAGTGCGGGTTTACATAGGGAATTCCCATTGTAAATCTGTCACAGTGCGGGTTTACATAGGGAATTCCCATTGTAAATCTGTCACAGTGTGGGTTTACAAAGGGAATTCCCATTATAAATCTGTCACAGTGAGGGGTTTACATAGGGAATTCCCGTTGTAAATCTGTCACAGTGCGAGGATTACATAGGGAAGTCCCATTGTAAATCTGTCGCAGTGCCGGGTTTACATTGGGAATTCCGATTGGAAATCTGTCACAGTGAGGGGTTTACATAGGGAATTCCCGTTGTAAATCTGTCACAGTGAGGGGTTTACATAGGGAATTCCCATTATAAATCTGTCACAGTGAGGGGTTTACATAGGGAAGTCCCATTGTAAATCTGTCGCAGTGCTGGGTTTACATTGGGAATTCCGATTGGAAATCTGTCACAGTGCGGGTTTACATAGGGAATTCCCATTGTAATCTCTGTGGGTGGAGGTTAGGAATAGGAAGGGGTCGGTAACTTTGCTGGGTGTTTTCTATAGGCCGCCCAATAGTAACAGAGATGTTGAGGAGCAGATGGGGAAACAGATCCTGGAGAGATGTAGGAATAACAGAGTTGTCGTGATGGGAGATTTTAATTTCCCAAACATAGATTGGAATATCCCTAGGGCTAGGGGTTTGGATGGAGAGGAGTTTGTTAGGTGTGTCCAGGAGAGTTTCCTGACACAGTATGTGGATAAGCCTACTAGAGGAGAGGCTGTTCTTGATCTGGTGCTGGCTAATGAACCTGGACAGGTGGAGGATCTCTCGGTGGGTGAACATCTTGGGGATAGCGATCATAATTCTATTTCCTTCACGATAGCATTGGAAAGAGATAGGGTCAGGCAGGCTAGGAAAGTGTTTCTCTGGAGTAAAGGGAAATACAGTGTCATCAGGGAGGAAATTAGACGGGTAAATTGGAAGGAGGCATTCTTGGGGAAAAGTACCGAAGGAAAGTGGAGGATTTTCAAGGAATGTTTGTCTGGAGCTCTGCATGACAACGTTCCGATGAGACAGGGGGGTGTTGGTAGGGTACGGGAACCGTGGTGCACGAAGGTTGTGATGAACCTGGTAAATAAGAAAAGAGAGGCGTACAGAAGGTTCAGAGAGCTAGGAGGTGTTAAGGATTTAGAGGAGTATACGCGATGTAGGAAGGAGCTTAAGAAGGAAATTAGGAGAGCGAGAAGGGGTCATGAGAAGACCTTGGCGGGTAAGATTAAGGAGAATCCCAAGGCTTTCTACAAATATGTCAAGAGTAAAAGGATGAGATGTGAAGGCATAGGACCCTTAAAAGGTGAAGGGGGAAAAGTTTGTGCGGAACCGTTAGAAATGGCGGAGGTGCTTAATGAATACTTTACCTCGGTATTCACGGTGGAAACGGATCTGGGTGGTTGTACTGCTGGATTGCGGAGGACAGAAAGGATCGAGCATGTGGACATAAAGAAAGAGGATGTGTTGGAACTATTGAATGGCATCAAGGTTGGTAAGTCGCCGGGACCGGATGGGATGTACCCCAGGTTACTGTGGGAGGCGAGGGAGGAGATTGCGGAGCCTTTGGCGATGATCTTTGCATCGTCGATGGAGACGGGAGAGGTTCCGGAGGATTGGAGGATTGCAGATGTGGTACCTATATTCAAGAAAGGGAACAGGGACAGCCCGGGAAATTACCGACCGGTGAGTCTAACCTCAGTGGTTGGTAAGTTGATGGAGAGGATCCTGAGAGACAGGATTTATGATCATCTAGAGAAGTTTAGTATGATCAAAAGTAGTCAGCACGGCTTTGTCAGGGGCAGGTCGTGCCTTACGAGCCTGGTTGAGTTCTTTGAAAATGTGACCAAGCACATTGACGAAGGAAGAGCGGTGGATGTGGTCTATATGGACTTCAGCAAAGCGTTCGATAAGGTCCCCCATGCAAGACTTCTTGAGAAAGTGAGAGGGCATGGGATCCAAGGGGCTGTTGCCTTGTGGATCCAGAACTGGCTTGCCTGCAGAAGGCAGAGAGTGGCTGTGGAGGGGTCTTTCTCTGCATGGAGGTCAGTGACCAGTGGAGTGCCCCAGGGATCTGTTCTGGGACCCTTGCTGTTTGTCATTTTCATAAATGACCTGGATGAGGAAGTGGAGGGATGGGTTGGTAAGTTTGCTGACGACACCAAGGTAGGTGGTGTTGTGGATAGTTTGGAGGGATGTCAGAAGTTGCAGCGAGACATAGATAGAATGCAAGACTGGGCGGAGAAGTGGCAGATGGACTTCAACCCGGATAAGTGTGTAGTGATCCATTTTGGCAGATCCAATGGGATGGAGCAGCAGTATAAAATGAAGGGTACCATTCTTAGCAGTGTAGAGGATCAGAAGGACCTTGGGGTCCGGGTCCATAGGACTCTTAAATCGGCCTCGCAGGTGGAGGATGCGGTCAAGAAGGCGTATGGCGTACTAGCCTTCATTAATCGAGGGATTGAGTTTAGGAGTCGGGAGATAATGCTGCAGCTTTATAGGACCCTGGTTAGACCCCACTTGGAGTACTGCGCGCAGTTCTGGTCACCTCATTACAGGAAAGATGTTGAAGCCATTGAAAGGGTGCAGAGGAGATTTACAAGGATGTTGCCTGGATTGGGGGGCATGCCTTATGAGGATAGGTTGAGGGAGCTTGGTCTCTTCTCCCTGGAGAGACGAAGGATGAGAGGTGACCTGATAGAGGTTTACAAGATGTTGAGGGGTCTGGATAGGGTGGACTCTCAGAGGCTATTTCCAAGGGCTGAAATGGTTGCTACGAGAGGACACAGGTTTAAGGTGCTGGGGGGTAGGTACAGGGGGGATGTCAGGGGTAAGTTTTTCACTCAGAGGGTGGTGGGTGAGTGGAATCGGCTGACGTCGGTGGTGGTGGAGGCAAACTCGTTGGGGTCTTTTAAGAGACTTCTGGATGAGTACATGGGATTTAATGGGATTGAGGGCTATAGATAGGCCTAGAGGTGGGGATGTGATCGGCGCAACTTGTGGGCCGAAGGGCCTGTTTGTGCTGTGACTTTCTATGTTCTATGTTCTATGTAAATCTGTCACAGTGTGGGTTTACATAGGGAATTCCCTTTGTAAATCTGTCACAGTGAGGGGTTTACATAGGGAATTCCCGTTGTAAATCTGTCACAGAGGGTTGACATAGGGAATTCCCATTGTAAATCTGTCACAGTGCGGGTTTACATAGGGAATTCCCATTGTAAATCTGTCACAGTGCGGGTTTACATAGGGAATTCCCATTGTAAATCTGTCACAGAGCGGGTTTACATAGGGAATTCCCGTTGTAAATCTGTCACAGTGCGGGTTTACATAGGGAATGCCCATTGTAAATCTGTCACAGTGCGGGTTTACATAGGGAATTCCCATTGTAAATCTGTCACAGTGAGGGGTTTACATAGGGAATTCCCATTATAAATCTGTCACAGTGAGGGGTTTACATAGGGAATTCCCGTTGTAAATCTGTCACAGTGAGGGGTTTACATAGGGAAATCCCATTGTAAATCTGTCACTAAGGGTTTCCATAGGGAATTCCCATTATAAATCTGTCACAGTGCGGGTTTCCATAGGGAATTCCCATTATAAATCTGTCACAGTGTGGGTTTACATAGGGAATTCCCGTTGTAAATCTGTCACAGTGCGAGTTTACATAGGGAATTCCCATTGTAAATCTGTCACAGTGCGGGTTTACATAGGGAATTCCCATTGTAAATCTGTCACAGTGCGGGTTTACATAGGGAATTCCCATTGTAAATCTGTCACAGTGCGGGTTTACATAGGGAATTCCCTTTGTAAATCTGTCACAGTGAGGGGTTTACATAGAGAATTCCCGTTGTAAATCTGTCACAGTGAGGGTTGACATAGGGAATTCCCATTGTAAATCTGTCACAGTGCGGGTTTACATAGGAAATTCCCATTGTAAATCTGTCACAGTGCGGGTTTACATAGGGAATTCCCATTGTAAATCTGTCACAGAGCGGGTTTACATAGGGAATTCCCATTGTAAATCTGTCACAGTGCGGGTTTACATAGGGAATTCCTATTGTAAATCTGTCACAGTGTGGGTTTACATAGGGAATTCCCTTTGTAAATCTGTCACAGTGAGGGGTTTACATAGGGAATTCCCGTTGTAAATCTGTCACAGTGAGGGGTTTACATAGGGAATTCCCATTGTAAATCTGTCACAGTGTGGGTTTACATAGGGAATTCCCATTGTAAATCTGTCACAGTGTGGGTTTACATAGGGAATTCCCATTGTAAATCTGTCACAGTGTGGGGTTTACATAGGGAATTCCCATTGTGAATCTGTCACAGTGCGGGTTTACATAAGGAATTCCGATTGGAAATCTGTCACAGTGCGGGGTTTACACAGCAAGTGTGCTAAGTGAGTCTTGTCTTGCCGCCCTATCTCCCCTCAGGTGGTGTGGCGTTACCTCTTGAATGTCTACCCCGACGGTCTGACGGGCCAGGAGCGCATGGACTACATCAAGCGTAAGACCCGGGAGTACGAGAGGCTGAAGGGGGAGTGGGCAGAGCTGGCCAGCCCCGATGACCTGGAGTTTGTGGGCGGCATGGTGCTGAAGGACGTGCTGCGGACTGACCGGGCTCACCCCTACTACGCCGGTTCGGAGGACAGCCCCCACCTCACGGCCCTGCACGACCTGCTGATCACCTACGCCCTCACCCACCCGCGCGTCTCCTACTGCCAGGGCATGAGTGACATTGCCTCTCCCATCCTGGCCGTGATGGACCACGAGGGTCAGGCCTACATCTGTTTCTGTGGCATCATGAAGCGGTTGGCGGCTAACTTTCAAATGGACGGTGAGGTGATGGCCGTCAAGTTCCGGCACCTCAAGCTCCTCCTGCAGCGCACCGACCCCGACTTCTA
>NW_027594444.1:12500-17604 GCF_964213995.1 Mustelus asterias | reverse complement strand
CCACCAAACACTCCCAGGACAGGTACAGCACGGGGTTAGATACAGAGCAAAGCTCCCTCTACACTGTCCCCATCAAACACTCCCAGGACAGGTACAGCACGGGGTTAGATACAGAGTAAAGCTCCCTCTACACTGTCCCCATCAAACACTCCCAGGACAGGTACAGCACGGGGTTAGATACAGAGTAAAGCTCCCTCTACACTGTCCCCCATCAAACACTCCCAGGACAGGTACAGCACGGGGTTAGATACAGAGTAAAGCTCCCTCTCCACTGTCCCCATCAAACACTCCCAGGACAGGTACAATACGGGGTTAGATACAGAGTAAAGCCCCCTCTACAATGTCCCCCATCAAACACTCCCAGGACAGGTACAGCACGGGGTTAGATACAGAGTAAAGCTCCCTCCACACTGTCCCAATCAAACACTCCCAGGACAGGTACAGCACGGGGTTAGATACAGAGTAAAGCTCTCTCTACACTGTCCCCACCAAACACTCCCAGGACAGGTACAGCACGGGGTTAGATACAGAGTAAAGCTCCCTCTACACTGTCCCCCATCAAACACTCCCAGGACAGGTACAGCACGGTGTTAGATACAGAGTAAAGCTCCCTCTACACTGTCCCCATCAAACACTCCCAGGACAGGTACAGCACGGGGTTAGATACAGAGTGAAGCTCCCTCTACACTGTCCCCATCAAACACTCCCAGGACAGGTACAGCACGGGGTTAGATACAGAGTAAAGCTCCCTCTACACTGTCCCCCATCAAACACTCCCAGGACAGGTACAGCACGGGGTTAGATACAGAGTAAAGCTCCCTCTACACTGTCCCCATCAAACACTCCCAAGACAGGGACAGCACGGGGTTAGATACAGAGTAAAGCTCCCTCTACACTGTCCCCCATCAAACACTCCCAGGACAGGTACAGCACAGGGTTAGATACAGAGTAAAGCTCCCTCTACACTGTCCCCATCAAACACTCCCAGGACAGGTACAGCACGGGGTTAGATACAGAGTAAAGCTCCCTCTACACTGTCCCCCATCAAACACTCCCAGGACAGGTACAGCACGGGTTTAGATACAGAGTAAAGCTCCCTCTACACTGTCCCCATCAAACACTCCCAGGACAGGTACAGCACGGGGTTAGATACAGAGTAAAGCTCCCTCTACACTGTCCCCATCAAACACTCCCAGGACAGGTACAGCACGGGGTTAGATACAGAGTAAAGCTTCCTCTACACTGTCCCCATCAAACACTCCCAGGACAGG
Source organism: Mustelus asterias (assembly GCF_964213995.1). Classification (NCBI taxonomy): domain Eukaryota; kingdom Metazoa; phylum Chordata; class Chondrichthyes; order Carcharhiniformes; family Triakidae; genus Mustelus; species Mustelus asterias. Next base: position 16,333 of record NW_027594444.1, on the reverse strand, counting down.
GACAACACGGGGTTAGATACAGGGTAAAACTCCCTCTACACTGTCCCCATCAAACACTCCCAGGACAGGTACAGCACGGGGTTAGATACAGAGTAAAGCTCCCTCTACACTGTCCCCCATCAAACACTCCCAGGACAGGGACAGCACGGGGTTAGATACAGAGTAAAGCTCCCTCTACACTGTCCCCATCAAACACTCCCAGGACAGGTACAGCACGGGGTTAGATACAGAGTAAAGCTCCCTCTGCACTGTCCCCATCAAACACTCCCAGGACAGGTACAGCACGGGGTTAGATACAGAGTAAAGCTCCCTCTGCACTGTCCCCCATCAAACACTCCCAGGACAGGTACAGCACGGGGTTAGATACAGAGTAAAGCTCCCTCTACACTGCCCCCATCAAACACTCCCAGGACAGATACAGCACGGGGTTAGATACAGAGTAAAGCTCCCTCTACACTGTCCCCATCAAACACTCCCAGGACAGGAACAGCACGGGGTTAGATACAGAGTAAAGCTTCCTCTACACTGTCCCCATCAAACACTCCCAGGACAGGTACAGCACGGGGTTAGATACAGAGTAAAGCTCCCTCTACACTGTCCCCCATCAAACACTCCCAGGACAGGTACAGCACGGGGTTAGATACAGAGTAAAGCTCCCTCTACACTGTCCTCATCAAACACTCCCAGGACAGGTACAGCACGGGGTTAGATACAGAGTAAAGCTCCCTCTACACTGTCCCCATCAAACACTCCCAGGACAGGTACAGCACGGGGTTAGATACAGAGTAAAGCTCCCTCTACACTGTCCCCCATCAAACACTCCCAGGACAGGTATAGCACGGGGTTAGATACAGAGTAAAGCTCCCTCTACACTGTCCCCCATCAAACACTCCCAGGACAGGTAATGCACGGGGTCAGATACAGAATAAAGCTCCCTCTACACTGTCCCCCATCAAACACTCCCAGGACAGGTACAGCACGGGGTTAGATACAGAGTAAAGCTCCCTCTGCACTGTCCCCATCAAACACTCCCAGGACAGGTAATGCACGGGGTCAGATACAGAATAAAGCTCCCTCTACACTGTCCCCCCATCAAACACTCCCAGTACAGGTACAGCACGGGGTTAGATACAGTGTGAAGCTCCCTCCCCAGAATGTGTGACGTGGATTCGTGCTGAGATTCTTGGTGGGAGGGTCTCACCTCGAGGGAGAACTCGTTGCTGATGTAACGACCGTTCATCTCTGCGCAAACCAGCCGAAACTTGCGTTCGAACAGCGCGGCCTCCGGTGCGACTTGGTAACGGATTCCTCGCAGCACGAGCTCATATACCGCGATCGTCTCTACACCTGCAGTCCACAAGGAGCGACACGGGACACTATTATCCTCAACACCGGTGCCCCACAAGGCTGTGTCCTCAGCCCCCTCCTATCCTACTTATGCACCTCCGACTGTGCGGCCAAATACCCCTCAGCTCTGCGCAAACCAGCCTCAACTTGCGCTCGAACAGCGCTGCCTCCGATGCGACTTGGTAACGGAATCCCCACAGCACTAGCTCACATACCGCGATCGTCTCTGCACCTCCAGTCCACAAGGAGCGACACGGGACACCATTACCCTCAACACCAGTGCCCCTCAAGGCTGTGTCCTCAACTCCCTCACTATCCTCCTTCCACATCTCCGACTGTGCGGCCAAATTCCCCTTCAACTCCATGTTCTAGATTGCCGAGGTCGCCACCGCAGTGGGTGGGATCTCAAACAATGATGAGACGGAGCACAGGAAAGAGACAGAGAATCTGGTGAACTGGGTGCGGTGACAATAATCTCTCCCTCAACCTCAACAAAACAAAGGAGATTGTCATCGACTTCAGGAAGCGTAAAGGAGAACATCCCCCTGTCTACATCAACGGGGATGAAGTAGAAATGGTCGAGAGAGCTCCAGGCTTTTCGGTGTCCAGATCACCAACAACCTGTCCTGGTCCCCCCCACGCCGACTCTATAGTTAAGAAAGCCTCACCAACGCCTCTACTTTCTCAGGAGACGAAGGAAATTTGGCATGTCAGCTACGACTCTCACCAACTTTTACAGATGCCCCATAGAAAGCATCCTTTCCGGTTGTATCACAGCTTGGTCTGGGGCTCCTGCTCTGCCCAAGACCGTAAGGAACTACAAAGGGTCATGAATGTAGCCCAGTCCCATCACGCAAACCAGCCTCCCATCCATTGACTCTGTCTACACTTCCCGCTGCCTCGGGGAAAAGCAGCCAGCATAATCAAGGACCCCCCCCACACACCCCGGACATTCTCTCTTCCGCCTTCTTCCGTCAGGAAAAAGATACAAAAGTCTGAGGTCACGTACCGACCGACTCAAGAACAGTTTCTTCCCTGCTGCCGTCAGACTTTTGAATGGACCTACCTCGCATTAAGCTGATCTTTCTCTACACCCTAGCTGTGACTGTAACACTACATTCTGCACCCTCTCCTTTCCTTCTCTATGAACGGTATGCTTTGTCTGTATAGCGCGCAAGAAACAATACTTTTCACTGTATCCCAGTACATCTGACAATAATCATTCGCATCAATTCAAATTTTTAAAAAAGCTATATCTCATTCTCAAAATCTCACAACGTTTTGGCCTCAACTACTTTCTGTGGGAGTGAATTCCACACATTCACCACCCTCTGGGTGAAGAAATTTCTCCTCACCTCAGTCCTCAAAGGTTTCCCCCTTATCCTCAAACTATGATCCCTAGTTCTGGACTCCCCCCACCATCGGGAACATTCTTTCTGAATCTACCCTGTCTAATCCTGTTAGAATTTTATAAGTTTCTATGAGATCCCCTCTCACTCTTCTAAACTCCAGTGAATATAATCCTCACCGACTTAGTCTCTCCTCATATGACAGACCTGCCATCCCAGGAATCAGCCTGGGAAACCTTCGCTGCGCTCCCTCTATAACAAGGACATCCTTCCTCAGATATGGAGACCAAAACTGCACACAATACTCCAGGTGTGGCCTCACCAACACCCTGTACAATTGCAGCAAAACATCCCCATCCCTATACTCACATTGTCTTGTCCTTTGGTGTTGAGTTTGGTGCTGTGTTTAGTGCTGCATTTGGTGTTGTGTTTAGGATTGTGTTTCGTGTTGTGTTTGGTGCTGTGTCTGGCGCTGTATTTAGGACTGCATTTGGTGTCGGATCTGGTGCTGTGTTCAGGACTGTGTTTAGTTTTGTTTCCGGTACTGTGTTCATGAGTGTGTTGGTCTTTTATTGGTGCTGTGCTTGGCGTTACATTTGAGACTGTGTTTAGGACTTTAGGTTCGGTGTTATATTTGGTGCTTATTTTGGAAGTGTGTCCATGACCATGTTCGGGACTGTGTTTGCTGTTGTGGTCAGGATTGTGTTTTACATTTTTTTGTGGGTGCGTCTCAAGCTGCATTTGGTACTGTTGCATTTGCAACCCAGTTTGCAACTGGGTTGCATTAGGTGTGGTGTTTAGGACTGTGTTTGGGGCTGAATTCAGGACTGTATTGGTGCTGTGTTCAGGACTGTATTGGTGCTGTGTTCAGGACTGTATTGGTGCTGTGTTCAGGACTGTATTGGTGCTGTGTTCAGGACTGTATTGGTGCTGTGTTCAGGACTGTATTGGTGCTGTGTTCAGGACTGTATTGGTGCTGTGTTCAGGACTGTATTGGTGCTGTGTTCAGGACTGTATTGGTGCTGTGATCAGGACTGCGTTTGGTGCTGTGTTCAGGACTGCGTTTGGTGCTGTGTTCAGGACTGTATTGGTGCTGTGTTCAGGACTGTATTGGTGCTGTGTTCAGGACTGTATTGG
>NW_027594444.1:0-7500 GCF_964213995.1 Mustelus asterias | reverse complement strand
CACCCAACCTGCACATCTTTGGACACAAAGGGACAATTACGAGAGTGGGAGGTGTGGGGGAGATGTGACGATACTGTGCCTTGAAGAAATGTATTTTAATCCTATTTTTCTGCTTTTCTTTTCAGAGGACCCTGGTGTCTTTGTGCTTGTCCTCACACTGCCCGAATCGGTATCTTTTAGGGTTCCTGTCACTGGATAATTGTCACAATGTATATTTTTAATTTGGGCCCAATGCAGTGTCCTGGGATTCAAGACCCTTTCGAATGGTTTGGGCGCCTGTTTGACAGGTGGAGGTTAAGAAAATCCTTCATCAAGAAAATCTTTCAGTTTTGGCTCGTTAGAAACTGTTTTGGACTCCAGACTGGAAGTCGAGAAATATGATTTAAATACATTCCTTCAAGGCGCAGTATCATCACGCCTCCCCCACACCTCATGCTCTCTTAACCCCCACACTTCCCACTCCCATGATTGCCCCTCAGTGTCCAAAGATTGTTCATGTCTCCCTGGTATTAGAAATACAGCGCTTGGTGGCGGGCGAACTCAGAACTGAAGACATTACTGATAGTCTGAGTGAGTGGGCGAGGGTCTGGCAGATGGAGTACAATGTTGGTAAATGTGAGGTCATCCATTTTGGCCGGAATAGCCGCAAAATGGACTATTATTTAAATGGTAAAAAATTGCAGCATGCTGCTGTGCAGAGGGACCCGGGCGTCCTTGTGCAGGAATTGAAAGGGAGCAGAGGAGATTTACAAGGATGTTGCCTGGATTGAGTGGCATGCCTTATGAGGATAGGCTGAGGGAGCTCGGTCTTTTCTCCTTGGAGAGATGAGAGGAGACCTAATAGAGGTATATAAGATGTTGAGAGGCATAGATCGGGTGGACTCTCAGAGGCTTTTTCCCAGGGTGGAAATGGCTGCTACGAGAGGACACAGGTTTAAGGTGCTGGGGGGGTAGGTACAGGGGAGATGTTAGGGGTAAGTTTTTCACACAGAGGGTGGTGGGCGAGTGGAATCGGCTGCCGTCAGTGGTGGTGGAGGCGAACTCAATAGGGTCTTTTAAGAGACTCCTGGATGAGTACATGGGACTTAATAGGATGGAGGGTTATAGGTAGGCCTAAAAGGTAGGGATATGTTCGGCACAACTTGTGGGGCCGAAGGGCCTGTTTTGTGCTGTAGTTTTTCTATGTTTCTAATCTCAAGGAGTTGGTTTGCAGCAGGTAATTAAGAAGGCAAATGGACATTTTGTCCTTCATTGCTAGAGGGATGGAGTTTAAAAACAGCGAGGTTATGTTGCAGCTGTATAAGGTGCTGGTGAGGCCACACCTGGAGTACTGTGCACAGTTTTGGTCTCCTTACTTGAGAAAGGATATACTGGCACTGGAGGGGGTGCGGAGGAGATTCACTAGGTTGATTCCGGAGTTGAGAGGGTTGGCTTATGAGGAGAGACTGAGTAGACTGGGGCTATACTCATTGGAATTCAGAAGAATGAGGGGAGATCTTATCGAAACATATAAGATTATGAAGGGAATAGATAAGATAGAAGCAGGGAAGTTGTTTCCACTGGCGGGTGAAACTGGAACTAGGGGGCATGGCCTCAAAATAAGGGGGAGCAGATTTAGGACTGAGTTGAGGAGGAACTTCTTCACACAAAGGGTTGTGAATCTGTGGGATTCCTGCCCAGTTGAGGCTACCTCATTGAATGTTTTTAAGGCAAGGATAGATAGATTTTTGAACAGTAAAGGAATTAAGGGGAGCGGGCGGGTAAGTGGAGCTGAGTCCACAAAAAGTGTGAGGTGGTTCATTTTGGCAGGTCAAATAGGAATGGCGGAATATAATATTAATTGGAGGACTCTTGGCAGTGTGGAAGATCAGAAGGATCTTGGGGTCCGAGTTCATAGGACGCTCAAAGCAGCTGTGCAGGTTAATGAGGTGTTTAAGAAGGCGTATGGTGTGCTGGCCTTTATCAATCGAGGGATTGAGTTTAGGAGTCCGGGGATAATGATGCAGCTATATAAGACCCTCGTCAGACCCCACTTGGAGTACTGTGCTCAGTTCTGGTCGCCTCATTACAGGAAGGATGTGGAAAAGATTGAAAGGGTGCAGAGGAGATTTACAAGGACGTTGCCTGGATTGAGTGGCATGCCTTATGAGGATAGGCTGAGGGAGCTCGGTCTTTTCTCCTTGGAGAGACGAAGGATGAGAGGTGACTTGATAGAGGTGTATAAGATGTTGAGAGGTATTGATCGAGTGGATCCTCGGGTGGATGGAGCTATTACAAGGGGGCATAACTATAGAGTTCGTGGTGGGAGATACAGGAAGGGTACCAGAGGTAGGTTCTTTACGCAGAGAGTGGTTGGGGTGTGGAATGGACTGCCTGCAGTGATAGTGGAGTCAGACACTTTAGGAACATTTAAGCGGTTATTGGATAGGCACATGGAGCACACCAGGATGATAGGGAGTGGGATAGCTTGATCTTGGTTTCAGATAAAGCTCGGCACAACATCGTGGGCCGAAGGGCCTGTTCTGTGCTGTACTGTTCTATGTTCTATGTTCCAACCCCACCACCCCTTCCTATCTCTGTAACCTCCTCCAGCCTCTACACCCCTCCCTATCTCTGTACCCTCCTCCAGCCCTTACACTCCTCCCGATCTCTGTAACCTTCTCCAGCCCCTACACATCTCCCTATCTCTGTAACCTCCTCCAGCCCTTACACTCCTCCCGATCTCTGTAACCTTCTCCAGCCCCTACACATCTCCCTATCTCTGTAACCTCCTCCAGCCCCTACACCCCTCCCTATCTCTGTAACCTCCTCCAGTCCCTATACCCCTCCCTATCTCTGTAACCTCCTCCAGCCCCTACACCCCTCCCTATCTCTGTAACCTTCTCCAGCACCTACACCCCTCCCTATCTCTGTAACCTCCTCCAGTCCCTATACTCCTCCCTATCTCTGTAACCTCCTCCAACCTCTACACCCCTCCCTATCTCTGTAACCTTCTCCAGCCCCTACACATCTCCCTATCTCTGTAACCTCCTCCAGCCCCTACACCCCCTCCCTATCTCTGTAACCCTCTCCAGCCGCTACACCCCCTCCCTGCTCCGATGAAAACCCAAGCCTACCCAACACACTTAGCAGTGCAGAGGATCAGAAGGACCTTGGGGTCCGGGTCCATAGGACTCTAGAATCGGCCCCCCAGGTGGAGGAGGTGGTTAAGAAGGCGTATGGTGTGCTGGCCTTTATCAATCGAGGGATTGAGTTTAGGAGTCCGGGGATAATGATGCAGCTATATAAGACCCTCGTCAGACCCCACTTGGAGTACTGTGCTCAGTTCTGGTCGCCTCATTACAGGAAGGATGTGGAAAAGATTGAAAGGGTGCAGAGGCGATTTACAAGGATGTTGCCTGGATTGAGTGGCATGCCTTATGAGGATAGGCTGAGGGAGCTCGGTCTTTTCTCCTTGGAGAGACGTAGGATGAGAGGAGACCTAATAGAGGTGTATAAGATGTTGAGAGGCATAGATCGGGTGGATTCTCAGAGGCTTTTTCCCAGGGCTGAAATGGTTGCTACGAGAGGACACAGGTTTAAGGTGCTGGGGGGTAGGTACAGAGGAAATGTTAGGGGTAAGTTTTTCACTCAGAGGGTGGTGGGTGCGTGGAATGGGCTGCCATTGGTGGTGGAGGCGGATTCGATGGGATCTTTTAAGAGACCTTTAGATAGATCCATGGAACTTATTAAGATGGAGGGTTATAGGTAAGCCTAGTAATCGCTAGGGACATGTTCGGCACAACTTTGTGGGCTGAAGGGCCTGTATTGTGCTGTAGTTTTTCTATGTTTCTAAAAGATCAGCCATGATCTTATTGAATGGCGGGGCAGGCTCGAGGGGCCAGATGGCCTACTCCTGCTCCTATTTCTTATGTCCTTATTTTCATTAGAGTCTCTTGAAGTGTGTTGAAACCTCCAGGGCCCGAAGACCTCAGCATTTGCAACTCACCCTCCAAATGAGTAAAGTCCAGCAGGGGTTGGACGATGGCAAAATCGAGCATCACACGGGCACACTTGCTTTCAGTGCTAAGCCTGGAATGGGGATGCACATTTAAAGAACAAAGAACAAAGAACAGTACAGCACAGGAAACAGGCCCTTCGGCCCTCCAAGCCTGTGCCGCTCCTTGGTCCAACTAGACCAATCGTTTGTATCCCTCCATTCCCAGGCTGCTCATGTGACTATCCAGGTAAGTCTTAAACGATGTCAGCGTGCCTGCCTCCACCACCCTACTTGGCAGCGCATTCCAGGCCCCCACCACCCTCTGTGTAAAAAACGTCCCTCTGATATCTGAGTTATACTTCGCCCCTCTCAGCTTGAGCCCGTGACCCCTCGTGATCGTCACCTCCGACCTGGGAAAAAGCTTCCCACTGTTCACCCTATCTATCCCCTTCATAATCTTGTACACCTCTATTAGATCTCCCCTCATTCTCCGTCTTTCCAAGGAGAACAACCCCAGTCTACCCAATCTCTCCTCATAGCTAAGACCCTCCATACCAGGCAACATCCTGGTAAACCTTCTCTGCACTCTCTCCAATGCCTCCACGTCCTTCTGGTAGTGCGGCGACCAGAACTGGACGCAGTACTCCAAATGTGGCCTAACCAGCGTTCTATACAGCTGCATCATCAGACTCCAGCTTTTATACTCTATACCCCGTCCTATAAAGGCAAGCATACCATATGCCTTCTTCACCACCTTCTCCACCTGTGTTGCCACCTTCAAGGATTTGTGGACTTGCACACCTCGGTCCCTCTGTGTTTCTATACTCTTGATGACTCTGCCATTTATTGTATAACTCCTCCCTACATTATTCCTTCCAAAATGCATCACTTCGCATTTATCCGGATTAAACTCCATCTGCCACCTCTCCGCCCAATTTTCCAGCCTATCTATATCCTGCTGTATTGTCCGACAATGCTCTTCGCTATCCGCAATTCCAGCCATCTTCATGTCATCCGCAAACTTGCTGATTACACCAGTTACACCTTCTTCCAAATCATTTATATGTATCACAAATAGCAGAGGTCCCAGTACAGAGCCCAGCGGAACACCACTGGTCACAGACCTCCAGCCGGAAAAAGACCCTTCGACCACTACCCTCTGTCTCCTATGGCCAAGCCAGTTCTCCACCCATCTAGCCACTTCTCCTTGTATCCCAGGCCGAATGGCCTCCTTCTGCACTGTAGGGATTCTATGAATTTGTCTTTATATATGCTAACTGTGTTCTTAAATAAACTTAGTTTGGTAAAAGCTCCCTAGTGGGTCGTTGGAATCGCAGTATAATTTGGATAAGTGTGAGGTTATTCACTTTGGAAGCAAAAACAAGGCGGAAGATTCCTACCTGAGTGGCTGTAAATTGGGAGAGTGGAGAGTGCAGAGGGATCTGGGCGTCCTGGTGCATCAGTCGCTGAAGGTGAGCGTGCGGGTGCAGCAGGCGGTACAGAAGGAAAATGGTATGTTGGCCGATTCATTGCGGGAGGTTTCGAGTACAGGAGCGGGGATGTGTTGTTGTAATTATACAGGGCCTTGGTGAGGACACACCCAGAGTATTGTGTGGGCAGTTTAGGTCTCCTTTTCTGAGGAAGGATGTTCTTGCTCTCGAGGGAGCAGAGCGAAGGTTTAACCAGGCTGATTCCGGGGTGCACGAGGAGAGATTGACCAGGTTAGGATTGTTTCCCGCTGGAGTTCAGACGATTGAGGGGGGAATCTCACAGAGAATTATAAAATTCTAACAGGACTAGACAGGGGAGATACAGGGGGGGATGTTCCCGATGGTGGGGGGAGTCCAGAACCAGGGGCTCACAGTCTGAGGATTCGGGGTAGACCATTTAGGACGGAGGTGAGGAGACATTTCTTCACCCAGAGAGCGGTGAGTCTGTAGAATTCATCCCCACAGGAAGGAGCTGATGCCGAAACATTGAATGTATTGAAGAGGCGGCTGGAGAGAGCACTTGGGAGTCATTGTTCAAGATTCTCTTAAGGTTAACGTGCAGGTTCAGTCGGCAGTTAGGAAGACAAATGCAATGTTAGCGTTCATGTCCAGAGGGCTAGAATACAAGAGCAGGGATGGACTTCTGAGGCTGTATAAGGCTCTGCTCAGACCCCATTTGGAGCATTGTGAGCAGTTTTGGTCCCCGTATCTAAGGAAGGATGTGCTGGGCCTTGGAAAGGGTCCAGAGGAGGTTCACAAGAATGATCCCTGGAATGAAGAGCTTGTCGTATGAGGAACGGTTGAGGACTCTGGGTCTGTACTCGTTGGAGTTTAGAAGGATGAGGAGGAATCTTATTGAAACTTACAGGATACTGCGAGGCCCGGATAGAGTGGACGTGGAGAGGATGTTTCCACTAGTAGGAAAAACTAGAACCAGAGGGAACACAACCTCAGGCTGAAGGGACGATCCTTTAAAACAGAGATGAGGAGGAAGTTCTCCAGCCAGAGAGTGGTGAATCTGTGGAACTCTTTGCCGCAGAAGGCTGTGGAGGCTGGGTCATTGAGTGTCTTTAAGACAGAGATAGATAGGTTCCTGATTAATAAGGGGATCGGGGGTTAGGGGGAAAAGGCCGGAGAATGGGGATGAGAAAAATATCAGCCATGGTTGAATGGCGGAGCAGACTCGATGGGCCGAGTGGCCTCATTCTGCTCCTATGTCTGATGGACTTATATCGCACTTGGGGCGAACGGGGTCAAAGGTTATGGGGGGAAAGCAGAATTGGGCGATTGAGTTGGACGATCAGCCATGATGGAGATGAATGGGGGAGCAGACTCGAAGGGCTGAATGGCCTCCTCCTGCTCCTATCTTCTATGTCTCTACGTTTCTATGTCTTAATATATGTTATCTTAAACAAACTTACGATGGTAAAAGCTCCCTAGTGGGTCGTTGGAATTGTTTGGCTCGAACCCAAATTGAAGGAGCAGAACTTACGGATTAGGCCAACTTCACCTTGGAGATTCCGACCTGGATTATTAAGGGGAGGGGCTGGAGTTCCAGAGCGGGGGGGGGGTGGTGGGGAGCGGGAGGGGTGGTGGGGAGTGGGGGTGGAGGGGTGGGGAGCGGGTGGGGGGGTGGGGAGCGGGAGGGGGGGTCGGGAGCGGGAGGTGGTGGTGGGGAGTGGGAGGGCGGGTGGGGAATGGGAGGGCGGGTGGGGAGCGGGGGGGTGGTGGTGGGGAGGGGGGGGTGGGGAGCGGGAGGGTGGGTGGGGAGCGGGGGTGGGTGGTGGGGAGCGGGAGGGGTGGTGGGGAGCGGGGGGGGGGTGGGGAGCGGGGGTGGTGGGTGGGGTGGGGGGGTGGGGAGTGGGAGGGGGGGTGGGGAGCGGGAGGGGGGGTGGGGAGCGGGAGGGGGGTGGGGAGCGGGGAGGGGGGGGTGGGGAGCGGGAGGGGGGGGTGGGGAGCGGGAGGGGGGTGGGGAGCGGGAGGGGTGGTGGGGAGTGGGAGGGCGGGTGGGGGAGCGGGGGGTGGTGGTGG